>NW_025049977.1:0-14596 GCF_019279795.1 Protopterus annectens
TGGGCCAAAAATTCCAGTAACCCTCTGACAGAGATTCCAGAGCTTTGGATAGATGGGGAAGGAAAGTATACACTTCTGCAACTTTAGCAGTAAGAGCTTTAAATTGCCAGTTTCACATGCTTAAGTACCAACAATATTTAATGGCTCAGTTAAAACAGAAAATGCTTGCAAGCTCAGAAGCTCCTGATTGTAAAGAAATGCAGGATTTATTGCATGCAGTTGAACAGGTGGGAAAACATACTCTGCAATGTGGTTTTGATTCTTTAGAGGCCTCTTGCAGAGCCACAGTTACAGGTTCTGTGATTCGAAGACATGCTTGGTTAAAAGAACAGAGTTTACCTGATCATGTTAAGGCAAAATTATTGGATGCTCCTTTACAGCATGATACCTTGTTTGGTGTTAAGGCAGAAGAGGTGTTAAAGAAAATGGAGGATAAAGCTAAATCTATGCAAACAGTCAAGGATTTCTTACAGGTACAGCCACCTCGATTTAGCAGAAATTGGCCAACAAAGAATTGGTCCTTTCCAGTGTCAGACAGGCCACAGAGAGGCAGATACAGACACCCAAGAGGCAGATCTCAACCCCAAGGCTCAAACAGACAATGACAGTGGGGCACCTCAACCCCAAAAGGAGGTGAGGACAAGTCTCAACCTTACAGGAAACAGTCACAATGACTTTCTTCTTCGAATGCCAAGCACGTCCCTTTTGGAAGCCCCCTTAGGGGGAAAACTAGCACTTTTTTCTCAAAACTGGCAAACAATCACCCAAGACAAATGGGTTCTGAATATTGTGTCTCAAGGTTACAGGTTCCACTTTCATACTTTACCAAGGCTAAAAGGAATGCCAGACCTGCCACAGAATCAATGGGCAGAGGCACAAAAACAAATTTCAGCCCTCATGGACATGACAGCTATTCAAAAAGTACCACAACAGGAACAAGGACAAGGATTTTATTCAACACTCTTCCTGGTCCCCAGAAAGGACAAGGCCTGGAGGCCCATACTAGACCTTTCAATTCTAAATACTTACTTGGATATTCCGAAATTCAAAATGTTGACATTACAGCAGCTTCTACCCATGCTGGGCAAGAAGGCTTGGCTTGTTACTCTGGACCTCAAGAGGCATACCTGCATGAACCTATCAGACAAAATTGCAGAAGATACCTCCTATTCAAAGCTGGAACAATGCACTACCAATTCTCTGCACTGGCTTTGGCTTATCTACTGCGCCCAGGGTCTTTACAAAAGTGCCTGGCACCAGTAATTGCATTTTGCAGACAAAAAGGAATTCAAATATATCCATACCTGGACGACTACCTCATTCAAGCAGAGACAAAGGACATTCTTCTACAGCATTTGGCGTTTGTAAAAAGGTTGTTAATATCTCTATGGTACACAGTAAAAAAGAAGTCAAAACTAGTGCCCTCACAACAGATTATATTCCTGGGTGCCAGCTTAAATACAACGGCCCAGATGGCTTACCTCACGCCAGACAAACAAGTTCAACTAACTCAATATTTTCAATGCTGGCAAAACAGTCCCATCTCCTGCAAGAAAATTCTGCAGGCCCTGGGATTCATGGCATCCTGCATATTACTAATACCATATGCCAGACTGCATATGAAGAAATTACAATGGTACCTAAAAAGTGTTTGGACTCAACACTCTCACAGTTTAGAAGCAGTAATACCAATGATTCCCTGCCTACAACAGGAGTTTCGATGGTGGGCACAGGCATGTCACCTAAACAAGGGTCAGCCTTTTTACCCTACCCACAGCCAGGCAGACTCTAACAACAGATGCTTCGGATTATGCCTGGGAAGCACACATGGCAGGAAAATGCATTCAGGGCAAGTGGACCACAGACCAGATGCATCTTCACATCAATCAAAAAGAGATGTTGGCTGTTCAAAATGCCCTAACAGCTTTCAAGGACCTTCTGCATCCAGGACAATTATTATTAAAGACAGACAACACCACAGTAATGTGGTACATAAACAAGCAAGGGGGCACTCATTCTTATCCCCTATGCAGGCAAGCCATGACCTTGTGGAACACAGCTCTAACGTAACGTATCAAGTTCACCTGCAAGCACAAATTCCTGCCAGGAAAGAAAAATACTTTGGCAGACTATCTAAGCAGAAATATCATGGACCCTCACAAATGGAAATTGAATCCACAAATCTTCAGTATGGTAACGAAAAAATGGGGATGCCCAGACATAGATCTTTTTGCCTCCCCACTGAATTGCCAACACAAAATTCTGCACAAGGACTTATCATCAAACAAGCATGGAAAGTGGATGCTCTTTTGTTCAGCTGGAAAAACATAAAAGTTTATGCCTTCCACCACTGCCTCTCCTTTCAAAGGTACTCCTACAAGCCAGACAAGAAAAAACACAGATGATCCTGATTGCTCCAGACTGGCCCCGCCAGCACTGGTACCCTGCCTTAAAGAACCTAGCTCAAGCCCCACCATGGATTTTGCCACAAATTCCACACCTTCTGACTCAACAAAACAATCAGATCCTGCACGGTCAGCTCAAAACCCTAAACCTGGCTGCATGGCAGATTCATTAGTCAAACAGGCAACACCTCTCTCTAAAGCTGTTATGGATGTCATTTTGGAAGCCAGGAGACCTAGCACCAGGAAAGCTTACTCAGAAAAATGGAAGAGATTCTGCGCCTGGAGCCAGGCTCAAAACCTTGACTCTCTTGTTCCAAACATTCCTCAGATTTTACAATACTTAACTGAGATGCTGGACAGAGGCATCCTTTCATTCAAAGATCCATGCCTCTGCCATTTCAGCACATTACAACACGGAAGTTTCCTTTATTCTCTCATCCCTTGCTAAACAGTACCTCAGAGGGGCTAAAACATAAGACCACCCGGAGAGCACCAACACCAACTTGGGACCTCAATTTTTTGGAAAAACTAACCTTGCCACCTTTTGATCCAGCCAATACAGCCGATCTAAAATTTTTATCATGTAAAACAGCTCTGCTCCTGGCAGTAACTTCAGCACAAAGAGTCGCAGAGCTACAGGCATTAATGGCAGTGGAACCTTTTATAATTTTTCATCAGGACAGAGTTTCTTTAAGGACAAACCCTACCTTTATGCCAAAGGTGGTATCTAGTGTGGCTCTTAACCAAACCATCCATTTGCCAATTTTTTATCCCAACCCCCAAATTAAAGGGGAGAAACTTCTGCATTCTTTGGACATACACAGGCAGCTACGCTTCTACTTGGACAAAACAAAAGCTTTCAGGAAAACTGAGCAACTGTTTGTAGCATATGCTGCAGGATCACAGGGCAAGGCTATCTCAAAGCAGTCTATTTCCAAATGGATAGGACACTGTATACGTTACTGCTACAGACAGCATGGAAAATCAGTCCCTAATAACATTAGGCCACATTCCACCAGGGCAACAGTCACTTGAACAGCCTTTCTCAGAGGAGTACCTACCAAGGAAATTTTGGAGGCTGCAACTTGGAGCTCAGTGCACACCTTTACCAAGCATTACCACCTGCCACTTTACTCTAAATCCAGAGCAGGATTTGCCACTGCAGTTCTGCAGGGCCTCATAGCCAATCCTAACTCCTTGTAGACCAGCCACCCAACCTTAGCTTTGGGATTCTACCCAAGTGTAATGACTGCAGCAGTGTAACATGATGAACATAGTACAGTTTTGTACCTACCATAAATGTAGATGTTCGAGTGTTCACACTGCTGCAGTCCAGGTTACCCTCCCTCCATCCCCTCTGAACTAGCTGGACTTAACTATACTTTTCTATTCTATACAACCTTTGTGGTGTATTTGCTTGTAACTGAAGGTATTGTTTTTATTTTTATATGTATATCTTTTATTAGCAATATGTATTGCTTACCTACTTGGGGGCACCTGACATCTGGGGCAAGAAAAACTGAAGAAAATGGCGTCGGATGCATCTTATATACCCCTGTCGCACTGACGTCCAGGAAGAAGACAGCAACCGGACCAAGACTTTGGAACTCTGGCCGACTACGGGACCGCCTGAGGGCAGGATAACCCAAATGTAATGACTGCAGCAGTGTGAACACTCGAACATCTACATTTATGGTAGGTACAAAACTGTACTTTTCCACTTGAGTCCAATGGTTTCTCTGACATGCTCGGCTCTGATGGCTTCGGGGTCCAGTCCATCTTGGAGCCGGAGCTTAGATGTCAAGTCTGGGGGTGGGGGGGGGGGGTTGACTTCAACTCTGAGGTTTTTGGAGCCGTCGCTTCCCCTCGGAGCCGTGATGTTTGATAGCTTGTCTCCCACTCTGCCTTTGGAGCGGAGGGTGGTGGGGGTTCAGGAGAAGTCTGCTTAGCCACCTTTGGCTCCGGAGAGATGACACTCTGATCCTTGTTCGCAAGTGCCGGTCAGCCGACACCTGAGATTTTCGATTCAAATTTCAGTCCGAAGTCTTCAATAAAGCTAAGTACCCCATTGGGGAACATTTTCTTGCCTCATTCCGATGTCAGAAAAAGTTAACAATTGCATTTCTTGTGGGAAGCAAATACCTCATAAGGACTTCCATTCTTATTGTATTCCTTGCCTAGGCCCAGACCACACGTCACAGGTTGTCGGTTTTGTGCTAGGTTTAATAAAGCGAACTATCAAAGCTGTTTGACTTCACACATTACTTTGGTAGGAAATTTAATTATATCATGCTGTCGAGCAGCACGACCGGCATGCATAAAAAATGCAAGGATAAGGACAGGCAGCCTAGGAACAAGCCAGACTCGAGGCCTCTGCTGGGCCTGTCGTGGTTCTCCTGTTTTCAGTGAGGTGCCCACGCAGTGACTACCGCAGAATTGGAACCCCCAGACAGCTGATTCTCAAGCTGAGTGTACTAGGCCGGCCTTGGCCATCTTCATTAGGCCCTTCCGCCACCGGAGCAGAAGGAGACCTCGGTGCAGTGGAAACACCTTCGGTTGCAGAAGGTGTCTTCAGACCGACTACACTCACCATTAAATTTTATGCTAAGCTTAAAACTCCTTTAAAACCAAAAAAGACTGTACATCAGTCTACAGTTCAAGAAACAAATGCATAAGAAACAGATGGTTAAGATGGCTGAAGGTTTGATTACCCTAATCAGAGGTTCCCATCCTCCTCCAGATAAAAGGCCACGACAAGAGGAGGATTATGCTTCCTCTGACCAGGTTTCTATTTCCTCAGATCCTTTTGAGGAACAGGATTACATCTTTCCCCTTTATGAAGACTCTGATTCTGAAGACTCTATTCCCTCAGCATCTCCCCTTGAAGACTACACCTTTGGGGAAACTTTACATACCATGAGGGAACATTTCCACTGGGAAGGCCAGGACTACTCTGATTCTAAGAAAAGGCTCCAAGAGTTCCTTTTACTCCAGCACAGACCACTTGCTATCCCTCCAGTTTTAGACATTGTGGATGATGTTTACTTGGAGTCTAGTCTAAATCCAGACTCTCTACCTCCTGCTCCAGCCAAACCAGACAGATACTACAGAGTACCTGACTCTTACAAATTCCTTTATAAAAGCCCTGTGGCTGACCCAGAAACAATTTCCCAGGGTCCCAAAGGGGCTAAAGCTTCTATGGCTAAAAATCCTGTGCCCTCTGAAAGGGTTTACAGAGCCCTAGATAGATGGGGAAAGAAGATATACACCTCAGCTACTCGGGCTATGAGAGCATTAAATTGTCAGTTTCACATGCTGAAATATCAGCAATTCCTAATGTCTCAATTAAAACAAAAAATGAGCACACATTCTGAACAGTCTGAATTCAAGGAAATGCAGGATCCTGTTGCATGCAGCTGAACAGGTGGGCAAACATACTTTACAATGTGGATTTTATTCATTGGAAGCTTCCTGTAGAGCAGCTGTTACTGGGTATGTCATACGTAGACATGCTTGGTTAAAAGAACAAAGCCCTCCTACCCGATCATGTTAAAGCAAAATTATTGGATGCACCTTTACAGCAGGATGTATTATTTGGTGTCAAAGCAGAACAGGTTTTAAAGAAAATGGAGGATAAGACAAAGTCTATGCAGACGGTCAAGGATTTTTTACAGGTACAACCTCCTCGTTTCAGTAGAAATTGGCCAACAAAAAACTGGTCCTTTCCAGCTTCTGACAGATCACAGAGGGGCAAATACAGACACCCAAGGGGCAGAAGTCAGTCACAAGGCCCTTACAAACCTCGCCAATGGGGCACTGCTACCCAGAAAGGAGGAGAAGGCAGGCCTCACGCTAGCAGAAGACAAACACAATGACTCAACCCTCAAACTACCAAGCAACTCTCTCTTGGCAGCTCCCTTGGGAGGAAAATTAGCAGTTTTTGCAGACAACTGGCACATCATCACAAAAGGCAAATGGGTCCTAAACATTGTCTCACAAGGATTACATATTCCACTTTCATACCTTGCCAAGGATAAAAGGAATGCCAAACCTGCCACCAAATCAGTGGGCAGAGGCACAAAAACAAATTGCAGCTCTCATGGACATGGGAGCCATTCAACAGGTACCTACACATGCAGCAAGCACAAGGATTTTACTCAAGACTCTTTGTATTCCCACGAAAGGACAAAGCATGGAGACCCATTCTGGATCTTTCAATTCTGAACACCTATCTTCAAGTACCAAAATTGAAGATGCTAACACTACAGCAGCTTCTTCCCATGCTGGGCAAGAATGCTTGGCTAGTAACGTTGGACCTCAAGGAGGCATACCTGCATGTCCCTGTCAGACAAAATTACAGAAGATACCTCCACTTCATTGCAGGTTCAACCCATTATCAATTCTCTGCACTGCCCTTTGGCTTCTCTACTGCGCCCAGGGTCTTCACAAAATGCCTGGCACCAGTAATTGCATACTGCAGACAAAGAGGAATTCAAATCTACCCATACCTGGACTGCCTTATTCAAGCAGAAAGCAAGGACATTCTTTTAAAGCATCTGGCATTTGTCAAACACCTTCTAAGTTGCCTAGGGTACACAGTAAACGAAAAGAAATCAAAACTAGTGCCCTCACAAAACGTAATATTCCTGGGTGCCAGCTTGAACACAACGGCCCAGATGGCTTATCTCACGCCAGGCAAACAACAACAGCTGACTCAGTACTTCAAAATAATTGCAACAAAGACCCAACTCCCTGCAAGAAAAATTCTGCAGGCCTTGGGATTCATGGCATCTTGCATACTACCATTTGCAAAACTGCATATGAGGAAATTACAATGGTACCTGAAAAGCTTATGGACTCAGCACAGCCACAGCTTGGAAACAAAGATACCACTCATTCCCTGCCTTCAACAGGAGTTTCTATGGTGGGCACAGGCATATCACCTCAACAAGGGTCAGCCTTTCACCTTACCCACAGCCAGGCAAACTATCACAACAGATGCATCGGACTATGCCTGGGGAGCACACATGGCAGGACAGTGCATTCAGGGCAAATGGACTACTGATCAAAGGCATCTGCATATCAATCAAAGAAATGCTAGCAGTACAGAATGCCTAACAGCTAAGGCCTCTTACACCCAGGACATCTAATAATAAAGACGGACAATACCACAGTAATGTCGTAAATAAACAAGCAAGGGGACACATATTCCTACTCTCTATGCAGGCAAGCAATGACCTTGTGGAACATAGCACTGTCTTACCAAGTTCAACTACAAGCACAATTCCTGTCAAGAAAGAAAAACACATCGGCAGATGACTTAAGTAGAAACATCATGGATCCCCACGAGTGGAAACTAGATCCACAAGTATTTGCAAATAACTCAGAAATGGGGCTCAGACATAGATCTGTTTGCCAACCCCAAAACCTACCAACTTCAAAAATTTTGCACAAGGACATTTCACCCACAAGCTTGGAAAGTGGATGCCCTCTCATTCAGCTGGAAAACATTAACAGTGTATGCCTTTCCTCCACTGCCTCTTCTAGCAAAGGTACTGCTGAAAGTCAGATTAGAGAGGCCACAAATGATACTCATTGCACCAGACTGGCCACGCCAGCACTGGTATCCAATTCTAAGGAACATGGCCCACAGCCCACCATGGATTTTGCCACAAATTCCTCACCTACTCACCCAGCGAGACGATCAGATTCTACACAGCCAGCTCAAAACTTTAAACCTGGCTGCATGGCAAATTACCTAAACAACCAGCCATCACCTCTATCCAAAGCTGTTATGGATGATGTCATTCTGGAGGCCAGGAGGCCCAGCACCAGGAAAACCTATTCAGACAAATGGAAAGATTTTGTGCCGGGAACCAGGCTAAAGGCCAAAATCCCCTTGATCCCAACATTCCTCAGATTCTACAATATGTAACTGAGATGTTGCACAAAGGACTTTCCTTTTCATCTGTTAAGATCCACGCCTCAGCAATTTCAGCTCATTACAACACGGATCCTCCTTCATTTTCACATCCACTCCTAAGACAGTACCTCAGAGGGGCTAAGAACATAAGACCGCCCAGGAGAGCACCAACACCTACTTGGGATCTCAACTTTGTTCTGGAAAAGCTTGCACTGCAGCCCTTTGAACCAGATGTCCTTCAAGGATGCATCTGCAGTCCTAACAAATGGGTTGTCCTGGCCTCAGGCAGCCCTTCGGTCGGCCGGATTCCAAAGTCTGGGTCTGGCCTCGGCTGGTGTCGCACTTCCCGGCTAGCTGCAGTTCTTTGGGTATAAAGGCATCAGCCGACATTTTCCTCAGTCTTTCTTGCCCCTCCCCTGAAGCAGAAGCTGTTCGCAAGTGCCGGTCGGTCAGATCCAGAGATTACTACTACCTGAAGACTTCTAAAAGCTAAGTACCCGCTGGGGACTCTTTCTTGCCTCAGCCGATGTCAGAAAAAGTGAATAACTGTTTAACTTGTGGGAAACAAATACCTCATAAAGATTTCCACTCTTACTGCCTACCTTGTTTTAGGCCCAGACCACGACGTAGCAGCTTGTCTAGCCTGTGCTTCAACCGACGGACACTTAGGCGCCGGTCGGAGTTTGCTGGGTTTTCGGCTCCGCTTTTGCATCATGCCGTCGGAGACTCCGACAGCATTTAGCTAAAAGCGCGCGGAAAAGGACCGACACTCAGTCCGCGGTCCAGGTTCGGCCGAAACCGCGGGTAAGCCAACCATGAGTGTCTCGGTTTCGCTGAAACCGAGTCCGGTTCTTCCTTCGGCCAAAGCATGCCTCCTACTACCGAGGCCTCTTCCAGCATGGCTGAATCTGCTACTGAAATCCTCCTGCTCTTACAGTTTCTCAGGATTTATCAGATACTATTCCCTTTAGATGTATCTACTCCTGCACGTGGAGCTGCTAGGCCCCCCTGCATCCATGTCAATTAAGGCTTTGCCAGGGCTAAAGCAGCTAAATCTTCAACTGTGCCTACTAAAGCCCCCTCTCACAGGCCTAGCTCTAGTACACAAATGCTTAGTCTAGCAGAGGATCTCATTTCTTTGATCAGGGGATCCCAAGTCTCACCCCAGACAGGGCCTCTCACCCCTCCAGAGAAGAGGCCTGAGAGCAGAACCCCCTGAGCCAGTTTCCACTGATTACTCCTCTGATGAATCAGAAAATACAAACCCTCCTGAGAAGGCCCTTATTCTCCATATGAGGACTCTGATGCAGAAGACTCCATTCCTTCTGCCTCTCCTCCTGAGGAATTTTCCTTTGGGGAAACCTTGCATGAGGGAACAATTTCAATGGCAGGGCCAGGATTTCTCAGACTCTAGGAAAAGGCTTAGGACTTTTTTGCATTTGCCACAGCATAGACCTTTAGCCATTCCTCCAGTACTTACTGTTGTGGATGATGCATTTAATGATGCTTGTATTGCTCCTGATTCACTCCCTCCGGCCCCTGCTAAGCCCGACAGATACTACAGGGTTCCGGACACACATATTATCACTTGTATAAGGCCTTTTGCAGATCCTGAAACTATCTCACAGGGCCCCAAAGCGCTGTAGCAGCTACCTCTGCCAAAACCCCTCCCCTCTGAAAGGGAATCTAGGGCCTTGGAGATGGGGTAAAAAGTTTATACTTCTGCTACTCTTCAGCTAGGGCCTTAAACTGTCAATTCCACATGATTCAGTATCAGGAATTTATGTTAGATCAGTTAACTAAAAACTGTCCTCACCTGAACCTTTAGACAAAGTCTCTTCAGGAAATGGTACATAACATACAGCAGTGTCAGTAATCATTCCTTAAAATGCGGCTATGATGCACTGGAGGCTTCCTTTAGATCAGCTATGACTGGTACAGTGATCAGAAGGCATGCATGGTTAAAGAGCAGTCCTTACCAGACCATGTTAAAATCAAAGCTCCTAGATGCTCCCATGGATAAACACAATTTGTTTGGCTCCTGCACAGCAAGTGCTTGGAAGAAGAGCAAAATCTGTCCAGACAGTCAAGGATTTCTTACAGGTCCAGCCTCCAAGGTTTAGTAGGAACTGGCCTTCCAAGAATTGGTCCTTTCCAGACACCAACAGAGCACAGAGAGGCAGGAATAGGCGCAAGAGGCAGAGGTCAATCCAGAGGTGCCTACAGAGGACGTCAGTGGCAGCCTAACAACCAGCGAAGTACTGCTGCAGACCCAGCCACTACCACTTCCACAGGACAATCACAGTGACTTGGCTCTGAAACCGCCTACCAGGGAACAACTAGAAGCACCCTTAGGCGGAAAGCTAGCCTTATTTTCAGTAAACTGGCATTGCATTACAGGAGACAAATGGATTTTACAGACAATAGACAAGGGTTACAGGTTTCACTTCCATACTCTACCAAGGAAGAGAGGAATGCCAAACCTACCTCCAAATCAAATGGCAAACGCTCTAGAACAAATAACAACTTAAAAAGGATGAGAGCTATAGAAAAGGTACCATCTATGGAACAAGGGCAAAGGATTTTACTCCAGACTTTTCCTGGTGCCAAGAAAAGGAAAATCAATGGAGACCTATTCTAGACCTGTCCCTGAACACATACCTCATTGTTCCAAAATTCAAAATGCTGACCCTACAGCAGCTTCTTCCCATGCTGGGCAAGGAGTCTTGGCTGGTAACTCTAGATCTCAAGGAGGCATACCTGCACGTCCCCATACGACCAAATTGCAGAAGATACCTCAGATTTCTTGCAGGATCAGAGCATTATCAATTCTCAGCATTGCCCTTTGGCTTATCTACTGCGCCCAGAGTATTCACGAAATGCCTGGCATCAGTAATTGCTCATTGCAGGCTTCAGGGAATTCAAATTTACCCTTACCTGGACGACTGCCTGCTACAAGCGGACAACAAAAACAAATTAACAAAAGACTTAAAGGGTCATTCATCTACTGCAAGCCTTGGGATACACAGTCAATATAAAAGTCAAGGCTGATACCATCCCAAAGGATAACTTTCTTGGGTGCAGAACTGGACACATCAAATCAAATGGCATTCACAGCAGAAAAACAAAAGCAACCTTCCACTCTACTTCATGGCATTAACAAGCAGAACCAGCTTACAGCAAGGAAAGTCCTGCAAGCCCTGGGTTACATGGCATCCTGCATAATATTGATCCACATGCCAGACTGCATATGAGGAAAGTTGCAATGGTACCTAAGGAATTTATGGTCTCAGCACAAGCACAGCCTAGAAACCCAAATTCCAATAATTCCATGCCTGAAGCAAGAATTCCGGTGGTGGGGCTCAGGCCTGTCAATTGAACAAAGGACTGCCCTTCCACAGCCCTCAACCAAGCCAGACCATCACCACAGATGCCTCAGACCTGGTTGGGGGCACACATGCTGGACAAGTGCATACAAGGCTTATGGACTCAAGACCAGCTAAACCTGCACACATAAACCCAAAAAAGAGATGCTGGCAGTAAAACTGGCAATTCAGGCATTCAGACCTTTCTCCAACAGGGACAATTGCTGATAAGGACGGACAACACCACAGTTATGTGGTATATCAACAAACAGGGAGGCACACATTCATATCCTCTCTGCCGGATGGCAATGGACCTCTGGAATGTGGCCCTGAGCCTCAACATTCAGCTCAAGGCAATATTTGTGCCAGGAAAGAAACATACTAGCAGACATCTTAAGCAGAACTACCACGGATGCCCATGAATGGATGCTGCATCCAGACATCTTCAAATCCATCACAAGAAATGGGGACTACCAGAAATAGACCTATTTGCATCCCCACACAATCACCAATTGAAAAAATTCTGCACAAGGACATACCACCCACTTGCTTGGAAGGTGGACTCCCTATCCTTCAGTTGGGAAAACCTGACAGCATATGCATTCCCACCTCTTCCTTTGATGCACAAGGTGCTATTGAAGATCAAAGAAGACCACCCAAGGATCATCCTGATAGCTCCAGACTGGCCGAGGCAGCACTGGTACCCACTACTGAGGAGTATGTCTCGGGAACTCATGGCCTCTACCCCAGTTCCTTTACTGCTAACACAGAACAACTTCAAAACCCTGCATCCAAACCTGAAAACACTGCAGGCTACTGCTTGGAACATTGCATAAGACAAAAATAACCCAGATTTATCTCAAAGGGTTAAAGACATTATCTTGGAAGGCTCGCAGACCCTCAACAAGAAAAACTTATTCAGCAAATGGAAAAGATATCTCATTTGGAGTGCAGCAAAAGGAAATGTGTCACTGGTAAACATAGCTAACATCCTGGAATACTTAGCAGACCTTTTCCACAATGGCCTGTCTTACTCTTCCATTAAGATTCATGCATCAGCTATTTCAGCAGAATACAACATGGATCCTCCAGTCTTCTCTCATCCTCTACTCAGGCAGTTTCTGAGAGGAATTAAAATGTAAAGCCACCAAGGAAGCCACCATTGCCTACATGGGACTTGAACTTTGTGCTAGAAAAGTTGACACTTCCTTTTGAACCAGCAGCAACAGCAGAATTACAGTACTTATCATGGAAAACTGCTTTCCTGCTTGGCAATCACTTCAGCAAGAAGGGTTTCTGATTTACAGGCATTAATGGCAGTGCAGCCCTTCCTTATTTTCCATCCGGTTAGCGTGTCCATGGGAACTATTCCTACCTTTATGCCAAAGGTGGTCTCCAGGGTATCTTTAAGCCAAGTAATCCACCCACCTACATTCTTCCCCAACCCACAGAACAGGGGAGAAAGACTGCTGCATACCTTGGATGTGCATAGGCAATTGCGCTAGTACCTGGACAGAACCAAGAACAATAGAAAAACTGACCAGCTTCTGTAGCATATGCAACAGGAATGGAAGGAAAAGCAATTTCAAAACAGACAATCTCAAAATGGATAGGAAATTGCATTAGATTTTGTTACTTCTTATCATGGAAAGGCAACTCCAGAAAACATCAGACCTCACTCCACAAGGGCTACAGCCACTACTACAGCTTTTTTACGAGGAGTGGCTACCAAAGACATTTTAGAGGCTGCTACTTGGAGCTCCGTGCATACATTTGCCAAGCATTATAATCTACCCTTATACTCCAGATCCCGAGCAGGTTTTGCCACTGCTGTTTTGCAAGGGATCTTAACTACACCATAATCTTATTCCTCCTGCCCCAGTTTGGCTATGGTATTCTACCCATTTGTTAGGACTGCAGATGCATCCTTGAAGGACATAGTACAGTTTTGTACCTACCATAAATGTAGATGTCCGAGAGGTATGCATCTGCAGTCAGGATTACCCACCCTCCTTCCCCCTCTGTGGTACTCCTAGGGTATTTGCCCATCTTGTAGCTAGCTGGGGGAATCTATTATAATTGTATTTGTTTGTATATATGTATATACATGTTTATTTCTATTTGCTCTCTTTTGTTTGGAAACATTTGCATTTATCCAAATTTAGCCTTCCTAGAGGGCATCTGGCATCTGGGGCAAGAAACACTGAGGAAAATTGCGTCGGCTGATGCCTTTATACCCGAAGAACTGCAGCTATGACGTCGGGTGAAGTACGACACCAGCCGAGGCCAGACCCAGACTTTGGAATCCGGCCGACCGAAGGGCTGCCTGAGGCCAGGACAACCCATTTGTTAGGATTGCAGATGCATACCTCTCGGACATCTACATTTATGGTAGGTACAAAACTGTACTTTTTTCAGCTGACTTAAAATTTCTTTCATGGAAAACTGCCCTGCTACTAGCAATAACTTCAGCTAGAAGAGTCTCAGAGCTACAGGCGCTAATGGCAGTGGAGCCTTTCCTCTTTTTTCATCAGGACAGAGTCTCTCTACGAACTAACCCTTCCTTCATGCCAAAGGTGGTAACCAGTGTGGCCCTAAACCAAACCATTCATTTGCCCACTTTTTTCCCAAAAGCCCAGGACAAAGGAGAAAGACTCCTAGACTCTTTGGACATTCACAGGCAATTACGTTACTACTTGGATAAAACTAAGGCTTTCAGAAAATCTGACCAGCTCTTTATAGTCTATGCTGCAGGATCACAAGGAAAAGCTATCTCAAAACAGACCATTTCTAAATGGATAGGACATTGCATACGTTTCTGCTACACGCATCATGGGAAACGGGTACCTGCTAACATAAGGTCCCACTCCACCAGGGCTACAGCTACATCAGCAGCCTTTTTT
>NW_025049978.1:0-14100 GCF_019279795.1 Protopterus annectens
TTTGGGGGAAACAGGTAAATTCCCTTTCCCCACTGTTCCTTAATGGTTCGTTGAACCATTCTTCGCAAAAGTGAACTTTCAGTGACATGCACTTTTACGTACGTGTGGGTCTACTTCTCTTTTTCAAAGTAGTGTACTTTCTTTGAAGAGAAGTAGACCCATATATATATACATATATATATATATATATATATATATATATATATATATATATATATATATATATATATATATATATATATCTATATATATATATATATATATATATATATATATATATATATATATATATATATATATATACACACATATATATATATATATATATATATATATATATATATATATATATATATATATATATATATATACATATATACATATGTATATATATATATATATATATATGTGAATTAATTTTGTTTTTTGTTTCTTTTAATGGGATAACAGGTTTGGCATATTGTGTGAATTTTCGGATGTGTATATGAAGAACAGTTGATTTTATGTCTGCACATCCTTTGGAAATTCATGCTAATATGAAAATTGTTATTCTATCAACTTTCTGTTTGTATGTGCTATATTTCAACTGTGTCCCTATTTGTCCCCCCAACATTTGTGTATTTGGCCAGTGTTTGTGCTCTCCAGGGTTGAGAGGTATCCTCTCTCCTTTTGAATTGCAGAACAGCAATTCTGGAGTGCAGGGGCCGTGTGTATTGTGAGAGTTTTGGTCTCAGACACATACCCCTGCACTCATCCACACAGATCATGTCTAAGACTACAGCAGAGTGCCTTCATTAATATTCATGGCGTGCTGCTGCTCTACATGGGCACAATCCATTCTGTGCAAGAAAGCTTATTCTTGCATGGAAGTTTCATGAATCCGGGGTATGTCTATGGTCTTTATATAGCTGTCCTTCTCCATCAGTGTGTAAACCAAAGTTATTGCAGGATAACTCCTAAATCCTTTTATACTGTTATCCCACACCACTATTTGTAAAACAGACATGAAACTGATGTTTCACAATCTACTCGCACATGTTGATACTACAATTGGCAGAGATCATCTTTCATTGATTAAAATGTTACTGGCTAAATGTGTTAAAGATCCACAGTAATAGCAGGCTATAGTTTACCCACAGTACTGAGTATAGCATTTGCAAGCCTAACGAGTAACCCTAGCACCTACATGGGTAACAGTATTATTCTGAACTTCCAAAGAATCAAAAACTTGTCATGCTTCACTCTGTAAATGTGTTTATTTAAGAACTGGTGAATATCATAAATATTATTACAGTTTCCAGTACATTGAATGCAATGTCACCCACACTGAAGTCAGTGTTGAAAAACTTTTAGTTATGTACTCACCATAACTTTAGATGTTTGGGATCCATCTCGCCTACATTCTGTACTGATGGGCTCGGAGCCGATCCCTTGGCTCCGACTCGGCACACTATTCTATAGAGCGAAGCTTCTTATTGGCTGAGCTATTCTCTGTCCCAGGATGCACCACCGCTAATCCCCCAGATCTTGTTTGTCCGCATTCATGCACACACACATAACTTGTTTATATAACATTGCCAGATGTTTCAAGACGAAACAATAGAATTCGGACCGTCCGATCTCATCTGATCTCCAAGGCAGGGGGAAGGAGGGTGGGTTATTAGGAATGTAGGCGAGATGGATCCCAAACATCTAAAGTTATGGTGAGTACATAACTAAAAGATGTTATGTGATCCTATCTCGCCTACATTCTGTACTGATGGGACAGCATCCCTAGCACCTAAATCCTGGGAGGCTCACTGGAAAACACTCCTGAGCGCTGTGGAACCAAATGAAGCTCGCCCCCGAGATGCCACATCCAATTTGTAGTGGGAAATGAAAGTGTGCGGGGAAGACCACGTAGCCGCAGCACAAATGTCACTAATGGCAAGCTTAGAATGGAATGCTATTGAAGTAGCTATAGCTCTTGTAGAGTGAGCTTTGACAGAGGTCGTAAGCTCTTTATTAAAAGAGGAATAAGCTTGACTAATACAGTCACTGATCCATTTGGCAATAGTGACCTTTGTGACGGCTTTGCCCAATTTGTTATCCGAAAAGGACACAAACAATTGATCTGTTTTCCTTGTTTGTTTGGTCCTGTCTAAATAAAAACGCAATTGCCTGTGGACATCCAATGTGTGGAATATGTATTCCGCTTTGTTTGAGTACTTTGGAAAGAAAACTGGAAGTTCTAATGACTGCTGTAGGCAAAAACTGGAACAAACTTTAGGGACAAAGGATGGATTAGGCCTTAGAGATACTCTATCTTTGTGAAAAACCAGGTACGGAGGTTTTACAGATAAAGCTTGAAGCTCTGAAACCCTTCTGGCAGAAGTAATCGCGACCAGAAAGGCAGTTTTCCACGACAGAAATTTCAAATCACATGTTGCTGCCGGTTCGAAGGGGAAGGAAGTTAAGGCACGTAACACCAAATCGAGATTCCATGGAGGAGCAGGACGAGAAATCGGAGGTCGTAAAAGCGCAGCACCTTTCATGAAGGTCTTACACAATCTGTTGCTCATTAAAGGTGGGTTTATAGATTCATGAAAATTGGAAATAGCTGCCAATTGGACCTTGATGGTAGAGACTGAAGAACCTTGACTTGAATAGGGAAGTTAGAAATTTTAGGACTTCCGATACCGGAATAGTGATGGGATCCAGACCCCGGAGTTGAGCCCAAATAGCAAATCTCTTCCATTTGCTAGTATACAATTTCTTAGTGACAGACTTGTGGGCCGAAGATAAAATATGTATGACTTCCGGGTCTAAGGTATGGTTCCTGACTATCGTCGGAAGAGGAGGAGCCAAGCTGTTAACTTCAAAGTGTGAAGGGATTGGTGGAGTAGTCCCGACTGATGAATTAATAGGTCTGGGATCTGATCCAGGAACCATGGACCGTCCAGTGCATATTTCCGAAGATAGGGAAACCATACCTGACGAGGCCAGTAAGGAGCAATTAAGATCATTTTGCTCCCCAAGTGAGACGCCTTTTGGATCACTCTGGGAAGGAGGGGAACTGGGGGGGGAAGGCGTATAGCAAGCCGGTGGGCCAAGGATGGGCTAGTGCGTCCATAGGGTTCTCCCCCGGAGCTGGAGTGAGGGAGTAGAACTTTTTGCACTTCGCGTTCAGCGGGGTTGCGAAGAGGTCGCAACAAGGAATTCCCCAGTTGCTGAAAATCTGAGTTGCCACTGCATTGTTCAGAGACCACTCGTGAGGAGAGAGGATAGTTCTGCTCAGTCTGTCGGCTATCACGTTGAATTTGCCAGGGATATGAGTTGCTATCAGAAAACGTCTGATCGCCACTGCCCATTCCCAGACTCTCATGGCCTCTCTGCAAAGAGGGTAGGATCTGGTTCCTCCCTGCTTGTTCAGATACCAGACCACTGACATGTTGTCGGAGTGAACGGCAATTACGCCTTGAGGGAGGTAATAGTGAAGGGCTTGTAGAGATAGAAGCACCGCTCTCATTTCCAAAATGTTGATATGAAGAAGACTCTCTTCTGAACGCCATTTGCCTTGGACTGACCTGGCCAGGGAATGCCCCCCCCAACCCCATCTGGGAGGCGTCCGTAGTCAAAGTGGCCATAGGAGGAGGTGGAACAAAAGGTCGACCCTGATCCATATTGGAGGGCACCAGCCACCAGCGAAGGTCCCGTTTGCAGGTTTCCGTGATCCGTATGAGGTGACTGAGCGGGAGATCCTGAAAGGACCACTGTGTCGAAAGAAGCCACTGGAGAATTCTCATATGCAACCTTGTTAGGGGGACTAGAAGAACCGTGGCCGACATGGATCCCAATAGCTGCAAGACCATCCTGGCTGGAGCTTTGGATCTGAGAAGTAAGGCTCGGACTTGAGCTTGTATGGTTTGTATCCTTTCTGTAGGAAGATAGACCCGCATTCGGTTTGAGTCTATCTCTACTCCGATGAATCTTATGCGTTGAGATGGCAGCAACACAGACTTTGGCCAATTGAAGGTGATTCCAAGGGAAGTGCCCAGTGATATTGTGGCTAGTAGGTTCTGCAATACTAGACGCCTGGAGGTGGCAGTTAGGAGCCAGTCGTCTAGATACGGAAACACCTGGAATCCTAGACTCCTCAGGTGAGCAGTCACGACTGCCAAACATTTGGTGAACACCCTGGGGGCTGTGGTGAGACCAAAGGGCAGCACGCGGAACTGAAAATGACTGTCTCCTAGGCTGAAGCGCAAATGTCTCCTGGACGCCTGATCTACCATGATGTGGTAATAAGCGTCCTTGAGATCTATGGAGCACATCCAAACACCTTTCTCCAGCAGTGGGAAAATGGATTGTAGGGTGACCATTTGGAACTTGGACTTTTTGACTGAACGATTTAGAATGCTGAGATCCAAAATGGGCCTCAAGTCCCCGGTCTTTTTTGGCACCAAAAAGAATCTTGAGTAAGTCCCTAATCCGATCTGGTCTGCAGGGACCGGTTGGATGACTCCTTTTTGAAGCAGCTTTGAGACTTCTAAGGCTGCAATTTCCCGTTGACTGGGTGGCGGGTCCGGGATTTTCTTGGACGGAGGTGGGGAGTGAGAAAAAGGGATGGCGTAACCTCCGGCGATAATTCGAAGCACCCAGCGGTCCTGGGTGATACCTTCCCAGGCTTTTAGGTGCCTCGAAAAATGACCCCCGACTGGCTCCGAAGCTGCACAGTCAGGCAATCCTTCAGGGATTGTGAGAGGCTGAAGAGCCACGAAAGGACTCGCGGTCTCCAGTATTGCGGGGGCCTCTGCTGCCTCTGGGACGGCGTCTTCCAGAAAAATTTCCCCCTCCTCTGCCTCTAGAAGGGGGATCGTCCTGCTGTGAGGGATAAGACTTCTGGGATCTACGGAACCACATTTTCCCTCCTCTTTTAGCCTTGGGATAAGGCTGAAAGGGAGTGGAAAATCATGCCCCTACGGCAGTCAAAGTCTTACCTTCTTGCTCGCAGCGGGTCAATGTGTCCTTTACCTTGGGTCCAAACAAAGAGGACCCATCAAAGGGAGCGTCGGCAAAGGAAGACTTGAAGGCTTCAAAAATGACACAGGCGGAGCCAGGCTTGCCTCCATAGAGCAATACCGTGCCGCTCTACTCGCCCCCTCGGCCGCATATGAAATGAGCCTCATGGACGAGTTAGATATCGATGACAGCATAGCCAACTGAGAGCCAACCGTCTGGGCCAGCTGCTCAGGTAGGTTACCCAAGAGGGTATCTGAAAGCTCCTTGATCAGATCCCTCTGAAACCTGGTGAAGTGCGTTAAATAGTTTAGGGACCTTAAGGTAAAGGCCGCTGAACTGAGGGTGCGCTTCCGTGCATCCATGCTCCTAGACTCCTTATTAGAGGATGGACGGATGTCAGCCTCTGCTACATCTTGTTGGGTAGCAGATGCCACCACCAAGGCATCTACAGCCACACCTTTTGTCAAAAACTCCTTCTCTGGGGGTGCTGATAGGAATTTATTTGGGTGAGCAGGCACCGGTTCCACAGAGTCTGGATGTTCCCACGCCCTTCGACAGATCAAATCTAGGAGCTCGTCAAAGGGCGGAGACACCCAGGAGGCGGAGGGCTGAGCCCCGAAGGCCTTAAGGAACACCGACTCGTCAGCAGAAGGGGGTTTGGAGTGCCAGCCGCCTCGTTATTTGAGGGCTTCCAGGATGTCTGCAAAGGAGACATCATCTGAGGACGACTTAGGGGACCCCTCTGCATCATTAAGATCAGTGTCTGACGTGAGAGACTCATCGGGGGAGTCAACGTGCTTCCTCTTGCACGATCTTTTCCTTGGGGGTTCCTCTGAAGAAGCTTCAGAGGGACCTCCAGGAGGGGGGGAACCCCCAGTGAGGGTGACCTCAGGCCCCAGGGCTCCGCTGTCTAAGGACAGGGGGACTGCCAAAGACCCAGTCTCCGTATGTAGGGAAGGTGCCGGTGAGACCGTGGAGGTAGCCAAAGAAGATTTGGCTAACGCACTCCTCATGGCCCTGAAGGCCGGACCACCGGAATCCTGGGAAGGTCCAATCCCCGTGGCCACAACAGCAGACGGTACCCCCACAGCCGACGCACCGAGAGGAAGGCTCGGAACCGAAAACATCAGTCCCGAAGCGTCCCCCCCGGGGCCGACAGAGGAGGTCCGTGTACCGAACTCCGACTCGAGAGCCGGGGTTGGAGTAAGGGTCGGAGCCGACCCGAAAACCTCCATCGGCTCCACCAGCACCGGCTCCAATGGTGCCGAGGCTGTTGGAGGAGGAACCAGAACTATAGGGTGGGCCATCGGCTCCAAAGCTGAATGGGCTGGAGCCGACACTAATTTTTGGAACACATGAGACTGAAAAAGTCTTAGGAGCACCCTGTCGATGTTCGAATCAGACATCTTGGACGATCTAGATGAAACCGATCGGGTCCGAACCGACTTCTCCATCGGCTCCAAAGGACTGGGGGACCAGCTCCGAATGGACTCAACCAATATCGGTGCCGAGGGAGATCCCAAAACAATTTCCCTTGGTGCCGAGGAGGGCTTCGGCACCGAAGGGGAAGAGTCTGAGCCGGCAACCCTCATCGGCTCCAAAATCAGTGGAGCCGATGAAGGTGACCCGCCTCTCGAAGCCCCAGTCATCAGCTCAGAAACCAGAGGAGTCGAGACTGGAGGCATCGAGGCAGACCGTTCCGCCCTCGGCTCCGAAGTCCATGGAGCTGATGGAGAAGCCTGCCTGGATTTCTTAGTAGTCGGTTCCGACGGGCTGGTCGGAGCCGACGCTTTCTTTTTCTTAGTTGGAGAGGATGAGGAAGATAAGGCCTCCTCGAAGGAGGGTTTAATCAGCCCCTTCAAGATTAATTTATTCTTCCTTTCTTGGAGGACCCTAGAGGAAAAGGCGTGACACACGCTGCAGGACTCTTGTAGGTGCTTGGCGCCTAAACAGTATACGCACAAGGAGTGATCATCAGTTATCGACATTTTATAACTGCACCTCGTGCACTTCTTAAACCCTGAGGGTCTATGTTCTTTAGACATAATGTCTCTGAAACAGTCACTAACACAGTGGTTAAAGAACACTCTATAGTCAGAAAAAAACACAGATTTTAAACAACAATAAAGTTTTTTTTTTTTTTTTTTTTTTTTTTTTAAACGATAATCAAAATACCAGTACAATACAAATATGACCAACAGCAAAAAAGGAGGGCCAAGAACCCTCTAACTCAAACAGGTACTTGACCTCCTTAAAAGAAAATAGGAACTGCTAATGAATAGGGGAAGGCCCCTCTAACTTAAACGGGAAACCTTTCCCTAAACAAACACACAAATTTACCACAAAAATGTATCAAAAAACACTCGTACAACAACAATAGCTGTTAAAACAGCTTTTGGGTAAGAAAAGAGAATTTCCTGACAGGAAAACTTTAGAAAAAAACAGCACTTAGCTCAGCCAAGTTTGAGACCACGTCCTAGCTTGTAAGCGGCAAGCGAGATCTGGGGGATTAGCGGTGGTGCATCCTGGGATAGAGAATAGCTCAGCCAATAAGAGGCTTCGCTCTATAGAATAGCGTGCCGAGTCGGAGCCGAGGGATCGGCTCCGAGCCCATCAGTACAGAATGTAGGCGAGATAGGATCACATAACATCTGATTGTTCATAGTTCTGTTGGAAAACTTCTGGAAGACAAAGTGCAAGTGTTACATGCATTGTTTTTTTTTCATGAAATACCACAGAAAGTTATCTGTGAATACTCAAATGTCTTACATATCACTATCTGACTGTGCCAAATGCCCATAGATTTTGAATAGTAAACCATAGCAACATAACAACCCTATACAAAATGTCTCATCTGTTAACATGCCCCTTTTTAAGTATTTTTCACCACTGCTTTCCACAGATCTGTGATGTCCCCAAGACACAGCACAGTTACCAGCTACTGCTGCTGACCTCGTCAATGCAACATAAGTTAATACTGGGGACACTGCATCTGACTCCTGTATATGCATAATGAAAATTGAATCACTGTTTGTACACAATAAGCCTTCCACATTTTCTCTTCGATAGATAATCCATGTATGGACGAAACAGTACCTGTTTCAGAACACTGCACAACTGCTACCCGAGTAAAGCTCCTACCCACCTTTAGCTCGTTTTTCCTGCAACTGAAAAAGAACTCAGTAGGCAGACTACTTATTTTGACTTCCCGAAGTAGTGTCTGTGGAATATTATCAGTATCTTCCAGTGCAGCTGAGAGAGCTTTTAATTCCACTGTATGATCAGAGCATCCATTCACCTCATTGTCTTACATGCTATCATTGTCCTCCCATTGTACATAGCAGCACAATTGAAATTATTCATGTCTATGGTAAGGGATGTTACCTGGTACACAGGCCAGATTTTCACACTGACCTGGCATGATTACCCCAGTGGAAAAAGTGAATCAATAATGCATGTAATACTTAGATTATAGTGTATAGTAAAACAGCACAGCAAAACTGTATTGCCTGTGCTAATGTTGTCATAGTTGCATGTCATTTTATGAGATTTTCAATGAGGAACTACAATGATGTTCTGTTTTTGCATGCACTTTTTTCTGTTCCAGGTTTGAGAAATGGAAAACTTTAAGGTATGGATGTGTAAAAATACTTGATCATTGAATACCATGGGAAATAAGTAGTATATATTAGCTGTTCAGTTTCAGTAGGGTCCGGATAACATATGTAGATATGGGAGAGTGTCACACATGAATTTTCTAGCGGAATAACTTACAGTACCAGTGATATCTGGTAGGTCTACTGTAATGGTCTGAGAAGACGACCACAATTATAACAAGAACACCAAATAATGCTAACTGTATTTACTGTGGAGTTTAGCATATTTCATTGGTTTTATTTCTATTTTTTTTTCATTTAGATATATTCAGCTTAATGCCCAAGGATATGAGAAATATAAATACAATGAGGAGATACCTGCATTTTTGAAGAATCGCCCACAAGACTTTGTTTTACATGTAATGCAAAGGTACTTTAATACTCTGGACAATATGCATATACAACATCTGTGAATGATCGAAGTGGAATGTTCAAAATAAAAAGTGAGTCTCATAATGAAAAACATATACAGTTGATTTGGGCAGTGAGTCACCATCATGCAGTTGTGAAGATTGGAGAAGATTCCTCTTGCCATGCAAGCACGTGTTGCATTTTTCGCTGCAATGGTGGATGGAGGTGGAATAACCTAACTGATATTCTGGAAACCCATTGTTTATATTAGATAAAGACTGTCATGCAATGATCAGTGGGAGACATCCGAAGACTGTTGCAAAACAGGAGCACGTACAGGTACTGAAAACAGATCAATCATTACTTGACCTGCCGCCATGTAGGAGAAGTAGGAGAACCATGTTAATCGGGCAGTGTACACAGTACCTAAAGAAAATAACAGATTGTTTATTTGGTGACAAATGAAAGTCTACAAAACCTTTCTGATATGCTAAAACAAGTATCAGAATATGCATACACAGAAATACCAGCTGATCATGGTTTACCACTGATTGAGTCACCTGGTAAGCAGCAGTCACATGGATAAATACATCCCTTCCACAACGAAAATATGGAAAGAAAAAAACATCTGAGCACAGAGGGTTGGGAAAAAAACAGACCTGCAAAAGGCTTGATGTCTGGGAAAGTACTGAAATGACATCTGAAAATACCAAAGAACATAAATACACAATCGAAGACGATGTTGATATCTTGTCAGTTAGCGATGTTATCGCAATGACACTACTAGAGGAACTGTTACATGGAGTCACAGAGGATGCAGAGAAATGGTCATTGCTTCCAGGTAACAGGCTGATAGCTCAGGAAGAATAGTCAGAAACAGTGGAAGATGAAGATGACACCTGGAGTAATTCATGGAATCAAGCTAACATACAGAGACAAAAATGACATTTCCACTTGTAAATGGCTCAATGATAGCATCATTAATGCATGTCGGTATTTACTTGCAGAAAATCATCCATGTTATGGTGGTTTCATAGACACTGTGCTTCTTGCTCATAGGTCTGTGACTGAAATTTACTCTGAAAAGATTATCCAGATTCATCATCTTGGGGCACACAGGGTTGTGTTAAGCAGGTGTGGTGCTTGTATACTCTTTAAATTCTCTGGCATCTCAGACACACTGAAGGAGCAGCTCATTAGAATGTATGCCCCATTATTTGCGGGTGCAGATCACGTGCTTGACATTAATTTTTTGTGTTGTCAAAAACATATAGGATCCAGTGACTGCGGTCTTTTTGCTGTGGCCAATGCTGTTGTTCCTGCAAATGAATCATGTTTGTCGAACATACACTTCATCCAAAGGGAAATGAGACAATATTTAATTCAATGCATTGAAGAGCGAGAGAGAGGTGAAGATGTTTCCACACAAACTAGTGAAAAAAAGTGTAAGAAAGTACAGTTGACACTGCATTGGTTCTGCAACATATATAAAGTGGATGATTGAATGCCATGTATGTAAAACATGGCTACATTTCATAAGTGGCAATGCTCAGATCTGCTCGGAGTTAGTGCAGAATGGCACAAAATACACTGAACCGACAGATATCGCCAACATCCTGGCAGACAGGTTTAGCACAAACTTCACCCCCCTCTCACCCCCTAAAGGGCCCATAACCATACCAGAAGAATGTAGAGTCCCTGAAATCACAGACACACAGGTTAAAATAGCCTTCTCCAAAGCCAAAAACACAGCATCAATGGGACCAGACGGTGTCCCAGGCTGCGTCCTACACGAGCTCAAAGATGAACTAACCCCTCACCTAAACACACTGTTCAAACTCAGCCTCTCCAAAGGCTATGTACCCATAGAGTGGCACACACCAACGGTTATTCCGCTCCACAAAGGTGGAGCCACAACAGATCCCGGGAACTATCACCCTATAAGCCTGACTAGCTTGGTCTGCAAGACTATGGAGTGCATCATCATGGAACTCATTAACAGAGACATTGGGAACCTCCAACCACTGGACCCTACCCAGTTCGGCTTTGTTAAGGGCAAATCATGCATCCTAAACCTGGTGGACTTCTTTGAGACAGTTACCAAGGCTATAGATGAGGGAAAGGTGGTACACACAGCCTACCTAGACATCGCTAAGGCCTTGACACCATTCCCCATTCTGGTATTATAGACAAGCTCACCAGCCTGAACATAACCCCCTACATCACAAGATGGGTTGCCAACTGGCTCATGGACAGAACCCACATGGTGAGAGTTGCGGGAGCTAGGTCTGACTCCAAACCGGTTACAAGTGGCGTTCCCCAAAGCTCGGTCGTAGGACCCATCCTGTTCAGCATATACTTCTCAGTGGCGTAGGCAAGCACAGGAGGACTATAGCTGACCACGTTCACAGACAACTGCAAACTAGGGGCTATAATTGACTCTCTCCGGCTGACACAGACATCATCCAAAAGGGTCTCAATGAGACGGATACCTGGTATCAAAATCATGGCCTCAAGCTAAATGCTAAAAAGTGCATAGTCATCCCCTTTGCAAAAAACAAAGTACCCACAAACTACCACATAAGTGATAGTCCCCTAAATACAGAAGATGTAATAAGGGATCTGGGGACCCAAGTAGATAGTAATCTCATCTTTGATAATCACATTGCCAAAGTGGTTAGAATTCCTTCTACGTGGCCCACCTAATCACAAAAGGGTTCGCATCCAGATCAAAAGAGGTCATTGTGCCCCTCTACTCATCACTCATCAGACCCATCATAGAGTACAACGCCCCATTTGGGATGTACCTTACAAGACAGCTGCAACAGCTGGAAAGACCACAGAAGTACCTCACTAAGAGGATCACTGGCCTCAAACAGATGTCCTATGCAGATCGACTGAAGAAACTCCAGCTGTACTCGGTTGCATACCGCCTACTCAGAGGTGATCTCTGCTTGACCTACAAGGCCATGTCCAACCCAGAATTGATGGACATGCTCCACCTAAAGAAAACCTTATCCCCTCGAGCCACACGCTCTAGGGATCTAAACCTCACCACAGCAATAAGTGGGACATGCTGGAGGGATAGATTCCTGTCCCAAAGACTTCCCATGCTTTGGAACAAGATCCCAATCTACATTAGGTAGAGCTCCTCGCTAACACTCTTCAAAAGAAACCTTGACAAGTGGATGGGAAACAGAAAGTTTACCTCGGTGATCACTTCAGTGGCTCTGCTGGACAGAGGCACAGGGACCTAATCTAAGGGGGTGGCGAAAGCCAACACATTCTGGCTAGGCTTATAAATGCCTTCGGGCAGATAGCCTAGTACCTACCTATGAACCTATGTGCTGGTGTTAAAAAGGATGACCAGTGTGTGAAAACCGCAAAGAGGTTCTTTTGCAATAGATACAGCAAAACAGCAGTGGAGTAGTGTGATGCACTAAAAACAAGTGTATTTTCATCTGTTGCACTGTCCTAATTTGACATTACATTTCATGGCTTTGAACACTGTGGTTCTGTTGACCAGCCATACTGTCAGTGTTATAAGGCAAAGACCCAGTAGTATTACTTGAGTGCTTACTTCTAGTCTTGATGGTAGTGCTCCACTGTCATGTTGTATTTTACCTCATTTTGGCATATATTGCACTTTGCTATTTAAAATATCAGTGCTTTGTATATTTCACTATTATAGTACAATGACACTAGCAATTCAATCAATCTGCAAACTGAAACAGTGCAGGAATTTCCCTAAACAAGCACTGATGACTGGTGTCAAGGGTAAACCTAGGAATAGACCATAACAACTGTATACTTTCACTGGAGTAATGTACAAGATAGGAAGTGAAGTAGTACTAGAATTTTTCTGTTTTGTGAGTAGCCTAATGAAGACAAACCAAAAATATAATGTAGATGTAAGAGTGACATACACATGGAATTGAACTGCATTGTGCAGTAGTGTTTCTGCAAATAAAGTCAGATAAGTAACTCATGCCCTAAGGAAACATCCAGTAGGAGTATGAATGCAGTCAGAACCATTGCAGATATATGCATAGTCATCAATGATGTGACACAAAAAATTGCACACTGTGGCATTGTGGCACAACTTTTATTTCAATGATTTCTGCATCATTATGAACAGTTCCATCGTAAATAGTTTGTTTTAGAAGAGTGCTTTCAGTTGGTACTGGTATTACACTAAATGGTTTACACTTCTAGGGTTTGATGAGTAGGGTCTACTTCAGAAGACTGACAGCTTAAAACACGGAAACTGAAATGATCAAAAACTCAACATATAGAATGTAAAACAATCAGTAAGAACTAAATGAAAACTCCAGCCAAGCTAGAACTTCCACTCAAACCTCTTGAATCAGAGGCACATGGGATATGTACAAATGATCCTTATGAACATCAGGTGTTTCATTTATGTGGTGATTCTGAATATCCATGACTTATGTCATTTCAGTACACAATTTCAGGTCAATAAAGCCAAACCCCACTAGCGGTGGATATGCATAATTCAGCCTTGTTATGACCTCATCAGCACAGCACAAGCAGAGTGTTTGACTAAGCATAAGAAAGGGCTGTTATACTCAGCTGATGTCCATTACCATTAGGGTGACTACAAAATATACCGACTAACAAACTAAAACAAAGAGTGAGAAGGTCACACAGAAAAAAACGATCAGTAAAAACTAAAAGAAAACTCCAGACAAGCTAGAACGTCTACTGAGTGACCTCTTAGACCTCTTGAATCAGAGGCACATGGGATATATGCAGATATCCCATGTGCCTCTGATTCAAGATGTTTGAGAGGTCATTCAGTAGAAATTCTAGCTTTGCTAAAATATAGAATGTGGAATTTTTCCCTTCAATGGTATTGTGCGTTCTGGGAGTTGGTATATATAATTAACAGGAGTATGAGGGTTGTGCCCTACAGATCTCACATGGGGAGTGTTGGTGGCTTGCCCCTGCATGAAAAATTTGTTCTGTATTTTAAGTTTTCGATCATTTGAGCTTCAGTCTTTTGAGCTGTTGGTCTTCTGAAGTAGACTCAATGAGTAGGTAGTGCTGTTTTAAAAATAATTGAACTTAA
>NW_025049979.1:0-13723 GCF_019279795.1 Protopterus annectens
CCTCTCGTGGGAACAGTGACTAGCTGTTCCATGGCATTTGAATTTATGAACTCCAGGAACCGTTGGGCTAGAAAGTTAGGGCTTGAGTAATGTTCCCAGTCTATATTCGGTAGTTGAAGTCACCCAATATGATTGTGTATTGGTTTCATCGAATAAAAGTGGTTTTAGCGCTTTCAGTCGTGGATTATTTTCCTGGTTGTTGGTCCAAGTGTCTGATAACTTCTGGCCTTTGGTGTTCCTGTTTTTGGTTTGTCTTTCATTGGTTTGAGGTTTAACATCTACCTGATAATAACTGGACGTATAAGTGAATTTGAGTACACTTTTATCTGCTCTTTTTCATATAGTACTGTAGTTAATTTATTTATTTGTGTTTTTCACTGAATATTAACTCAACTGAAGTTGTATCTGTCTCTCTGCAGAGTACTTGTTAGAATTTCTGTGTAGCCATTGATAGCAGTGGGGAGTAGTTTCACCTCATCACTGATATTCTGTCCTACCTTATATAAGTGGTACATTTTGAGTTATCTATGCTGAATATCTGAGCTTTGGCCAGCTAATATCTACCTGAAATCAACTGGACATGTAAGTGAATTTAAGTACACTTTTATCTGCTCTTTTTCATATAGTACTATAGTTTATTTATGTGTGTTTTTCACTGAATAGTAACTCAACTGAAGTTGTTGCTGTCTCTCTACAGATTACTTGTTAGAATTTCTGTGTAGCCATTGATAGCAGTGGTGGGTAGTTTCACCTCATCACTGATATTCTGTCCTTCCTTATATAAGTGGTACATTTTGAGTTATCTGTGCTTAATATCTGAGCCTTGGCCGACTAACCTCTACCTGAAATCAACTGGATGTTTAAGTGAATTTAAGTACACTTTTATCTGCTCTTTTTCATATAGTACTGTTGTTAATTTATTCATTTGTGTTTTTCACTGAAGAGTAACTCAACTGAAGTTGTTGCTGTCTCTCTGCAGAGTACTTGTTAGAATTTCTGTGCAGCCTTTGATAGCAGTTTAGGGTAGTTTCACCTCATTACTGATATTCGGTCCTGCCTTATATAAGTGATACATTTGAGTTATCTCTACTTAAGATCTGAGCTTTGGCTGGCTAACATCTACCTGTAATCAACTGGATGTATAAGTCAGTTTAAGTACTCTTTTTATCTGCTCTTTTACATATAGTATTGTATTTAATTTATTTGTTTTCACTGAATAGTAACTCAACTGAATTTGTGGTGGTCTCTCTACAGAGTACTTGTTAGAATTTTTGTGTAGCCATTGATAGCAGTGGGTGGTAGTTTCACCTCATCACTGATATTCTGTCCTGCCTTATATAAGTGGTACATTTTGAGTTATCTCTGCTTAATATCTGAGCTTTGGCCAGCTAACATCTACCTGAAATCAACTGGATGTATAAATGAATGTAAGTGCACTTTTATCTGCTCTTTTTCATATAGTACTGTTGTTAATTTATTTATTTGTGTTTTTCACTGAATAGTAACTCAACTGAAATTGTAGCTGTCTCTCTACAGATTACTTGTTAGAATTTCTGTGCAGCCATTGATAGCAGTGGGAGGTAGTTTCACCTCATCACTGATATTCTGTCCTGCTTATATAATTTGTACATTTTAATTTATCTGTGCTTAAAGTCTGAGCTTTGGCTGGCTAACATCTACCTGAAATCAACTGGACATATAAATGAATTGAAGTACACTTTTATCTGCTCTTTTTCATGTTGTACTGTAGCTTATGTATGTGTGTTTTTCACTAAATAGTAACTCAACTGAAGTTGTTGCTGTCTCTCTACAGATTACTTGTTAAATTTTTGTGTAGCCATTGATAGCATTGGGGCATAGTTTCACCTCATTACTGATATTCTGTCCTGCCTCATATAAGTGGTAGATTTTGAGTTCTCTCTGCTTAATATCTAAGCTTTGGCCAGCTAACATCTACCTGAAATCAACTGGATGTATAAGTGAATTTAAGTGCACTTTTATCAGCTGTTTTTCATATGGTACTGTAGTTAATTTTTTACTTGTGTTTTTCACTGAACAGTAACTCAACTGAAGTTGTGTCTGTCTGTCTACAGAGTACTTGTTAGAATTTTTTGTGTAGCCATTAATAGCAGTGGGGGGTAGTTTCACCTCATCACTGATATTCTGTCCTTACTTATATAAGTGGTACATTTTGAGTTATCTCTGCTTAATATCTGAGCTTTGTCTGGCTAACATCTACCTGATACCAACTGGACGAATAAGTGAATTTGAGTACACTTTTATCTGCTCTTTTTCATATAGTACTGTAGTTAATTTATTTATTTGTGTTTTCACTGAATAGTAATTCAACTGAAGTTGTAACTGTCTCTCTACAGAGTACTTGTTAGAATTGCTGTGTAGCCATTGATAGCAGTGGGGGGTAGTTTCACCTCATAATTGATATTCTGTCCTGCCTTATATAAGTGGTAAATTTTGAGTTATCTCTGCTTAATATCTGAGCTTTGGCTGGCTAACATCTACCTGAAATCGACAGGATGTATAAATGAATTTAAGTACACCTTTATGTGCTTGTTTTCATATAGTACTGTAGTTTATTTATTTGTGTTTTTCACTGAATAGTAACTCAGCTGAAGTTGTGGCTGTCTCTCTACAGAGTACTGGTTAGAATTTCTGTGTAGCCATTGAAAGCAGTGGGGGTAGTTTAATCTCATCACTGATATTCTGTCCCGCCGTATATATGTGGTAGATTTTGAGTTATCTCTGCTTAATATCTCAGCTTTGGCCGGGTAGCATCTACCTGAAATCAGCTGGACGTGTAAGTGAATTTAAGTGCACTTTATCTGCTCTTTTTCATATAGTACTGTAGTTAATTTATTTATTTGTGTTTTTCACTGAATAGTAACTCAACTTAAGTTGTGGCTGTGTCTCTACAGATTACTTGTTAGAATTTCTGTTCAGCCATTGATAGCAGTAGGGGGTAGTGTCACCTCATCAATGATATTCTGTCCTGCCTATTATAAGTGGTACATTTTGAGTTATCTCTGGTTAATATCTGAGCCTTGGCCAGCTAACCTCTACCTGAAATCAACTGGACGTATAAGTGAATTTAAATACACTTTTATCTGCTCTTATTCATATTGTACTGTAATTTATTCATTTGTGTTTTTCACTGAAAAGTTACTCAACTGAAGTTGTGGCTGTCTCTTTACAGAGTAACTTGTTAGAGTTTCTGTGTAGCCATTGATAGCAGTGGGGGGTAGTTTCACCTCATAACTGATATTCTGCCCTGCCTTATATAAGTGGTACATTTTGAGTTATCTCTGCTTAATATCTGAGCTTTGGCTGGCTAACATCTACCTGAATTCAACTGGACGTATAAATTAATTTAAGTACACTTTTATCTGCTCTTTTTCATATAGTACTGTTGTTAATTTATTTATTTGTGTTTTTCACTGAATAGTAACTCAACTGAAATTGTGGCTGTCTCTCTACAGATTACTTGTTAGAATTTCTGTTCAGCCATTGATAGCAGTAGGGGGTAGTGTCACCTCATCAATGATATTCTGTCCTGCCTATTATAAGTGGTACATTTTGAGTTATCTCTGGTTAATATCTGAGCCTTGGCCAGCTAACCTCTACCTGAAATCAACTGGACGTATAAGTGAATTTAAATACACTTTTATCTGCTCTTATTCATATAGTACTGTAATTTATTCATTTGTGTTTTTCACTGAAGAGTAACTCAACTGAAGTTGTGGCTGTCTCTTTACAGAGTAACTTGTTAGAGTTTCTGTGTAGCCATTGATAGCAGTGGGGGGTAGTTTCACCTCATAACTGATATTATGTCCTGCCTTATATAAGTGGTACATTTTGAGTTATCTCTACTTAATATCTGAGCTTTGGCTGGCTAACATCTACCTGAAATCAACTGGATGTATAAGTGAATTTGAGTACACTTTTATCTGCTCTTTTTCATATAGTACTGTAGTTAATTTATTTGTTTTTCACTGAATAGTAACTCAACTGAATTTGTGGTGGTCTCTCTACAGAGTACTTGTTAGAATTTTTGTGTAGCCATTGATAGCAGTGGGTGGTAGTTTCACCTCATCACTGATATTCTGTCCTGCCTTATATAAGTGGTACATTTTGAGTTATCTCTGCTTAATATCTGAGCTTTGGCCAGCTAACATCTACCTGAAATCAACTGGATGTATAAATGAATGTAAGTGCACTTTTATCTGCTCTTTTTCATATAGTACTGTTGTTAATTTATTTATTTGTGTTTTTCACTGAATAGTAACTCAACTGAAATTGTAGCTGTCTTCCTACAGATTACTTGTTAGAATTTCTGTGCAGCCATTGATAGCAGTGGGAGGTAGTTTCACCTCATCACTGATATTCTGTCCTGCCTTATATAATTTGTACATTTTAATTTATCTGTGCTTAAAGTCTGAGCTTTGGCTGGCTAACATCTACCTGAAATCAACTGGACATATAAATGAATTGAAGTACACTTTTATCTGCTTTTTTTCATATAGTACTGTAGTTTATTTATGTGTGTTTTTCACTAAATAGTAAATCAACTGAAGTTTTTGCTGTCTCTCTACAGATTACTTGTTAAAAGTTTCTTGCAGCCATTTATAGCAGTGGTGGGTAGTTTCACCTCATTACTGATAATCTGTCCTGCCTTATATATATGTGGTAGATTTTGAGTTATCTCTGCTTAATAACTTAGCTTTGGCCGGCTAACATCTACCTGAAATCAACTGGACGTATAAGTGAATTTAAGTGCACTTTTATCTGCTCTTTTTCATATAGTATTGTAGTTAATTTTTTACCTGTGTTTTTCACTGAACAGTAACTCAACTGAAGTTGTGTCTGTCTGTCTACAGAGTACTTGTTGGAATTTCTGTGTAGCCATTAATAGCAGTGGGGGTAGTTTCACCTCATCATTTATATTCTGTCCACTTTTATATAAGTGGTAACATTTGAGTTATCTCTGCTTAATATCTGAACTTTGTCTGCCTGACATCTACCTGAAATCAGCTGGATGCATAAGTAAATTTGAGTACACTTTTATCTGCTCTTTTTCATATAGTACTGTAGTTAATTTATTTATTTGTGTTTTTCACTGAATAGTAATTCAACTGAAGTTGTAACTGTCTCTCTACAGAGTACTTGTTAGAATTGCTGTGTAGCCATTGATAGCAGTGGGGGGTAGTTTCACCTCATAATTGATATTCTGTCCTGCCTTATATAAGTGGTAAATTTTGAGTTATCTCTGCTTAATATCTGAGCTTTGGCTGGCTAACATCTACCTGAAATCAACAGGATGTATAAATGAATTTAAGTACACCTTTATGTGCTTGTTTTCATATAGTACTGTAGTTTATTTATTTGTGTTTTTCACTGAATAGTAACTCAGCTGAAGTTGTGGCTGTCTCTCTACAGAGTACTGGTTAGAATTTCTGTGTAGCCATTGAAAGATGTGGGGGTAGTTTAATCTCATCACTGATATTCTGTCCCGCCGTATATATGTGGTAGATTTTGAGTTATCTCTGCTTAATATCTCAGCTTTGGCCGGGTAACATCTACCTGAAATCAGCTGGACGTGTAAGTGAATTTAAGTGCACTTTATCTGCTCTTTTTCATATAGTACTGTAGTTAATTTATTTATTTGTGTTTTTCACTGAATAGTAACTCAACTGAAGTTGTGGCTGTCTCTACAGATTACTTGTTAGAATTTCTGTTCAGCCATTCATAGCAGTAGGGGGTAGTGTCACCTCATCAATGATATTCTGTCCTGCCTATTATAAGTGGTACATTTTGAGTTATCTCTGGTTAATATCTGAGCCTTGGCCAGCTAACCTCTACCTGAAATCAACTGGACGTATAAGTGAATTTAAATACACTTTTATCTGCTCTTATTCATATGGTACTGTAATTTATTCATTTGTGTTTTTCACTGAAAAGTTACTCAACTGAAGTTGTGGCTGTCTCTTTACAGAGTAACTTGTTAGAGTTTCTGTGTAGCCATTGATAGCAGTGGGGGGTAGTTTCACCTCATAACTGATATTCTGTCCTGCCTTATATAAGTGGTACATTTTGAGTTATCTCTGCTTAATATATGAGCTTTGGCTGGCTAACATCTACCTGAATTCAACTGGACGTATAAATTAATTTAAGTACACTTTTATCTGCTCTTTTTCATATAGTACTGTTGTTAATTTATTTATTTGTGTTTTTCACTGAATAGTAACTCAACTGAAATTGTGGCTGTCTCTCTACAGATTACTTGTTAGAATTTCTGTTCAGCCATTGATAGCAGTGCGGGGTAATTTTACCTCATCACTGATATTCTGTCCTGCCTATTATAAGTGGTACATTTTGAGTTATCTCTGGTTAATATCTGAGCCTTGGCCAGCTAACCTCTACCTGAAATCAACTGGACGTATAAGTGAATTTAAATACACTTTTATCTGCTCTTATTCATATAGTACTGTAATTTATTCATTTGTGTTTTTCACTGAAAAGTTACTCAACTGAAGTTGTGGCTGTCTCTTTACAGAGTAACTTGTTAGAGTTTCTGTGTAGCCATTGATAGCAGTGGGGGGTAGTTTCACCTCATAACTGATATTCTGTCCTGCCTTATATAAGTGGTACATTTTGAGTTATCTCTGCTTAATATCTGAGCTTTGGCTGGCTAACATCTACCTGAATTCAACTGGACGTATAAATTAATTTAAGTACACTTTTATCTGCTCTTTTTCATATAGTACTGTAGTTAATTTATTTGTTTTTCACTGAATAGTAACTCAACTGAATTTGTGGTGGTCTCTCTACAGAGTACTTGTTAGAATTTTTGTGTAGCCATTGATAGCAGTGGGTGGTAGTTTCACCTCATCACTGATATTCTGTCCTGCCTTATATAAGTGGTACATTTTGAGTTATCTCTGCTTAATATCTGAGCTTTGGCCAGCTAACATCTACCTGAAATCAACTGGATGTATAAATGAATGTAAGTGCACTTTTATCTGCTCTTTTTCATATAGTACTGTTGTTAACTTATTTATTTGTGTTTTTCACTGAATAGTAACTCAACTGAAATTGTAGCTGTCTCTCTACAGATTACTTGTTAGAATTTCTGTGCAGCCATTGATAGCAGTGGGAGGTAGTTTCACCTCATCACTGATATTCTGTCCTGCCTTATATTATTTGTACATTTTAAGTTATCTGTGCTTAAAGTCTGAGCTTTGGCTGGCTAACATCTACCTGAAATCAACTGGACATATAAATGAATTGAAGTACACTTTTATCTGCTCTTTTTTGTATAGTACTGTAGTTTATTTATATGTGTTTTTCACTAAATAGTAACTCAACAGAAGTTATTGCTGTCTCTCTACAGATTACTTGTTAAACTTTTTGTGTAGCCATTGATAGCAGTGGGGGTAGTTTCACCTCATTACTGATAATCTGTCCTGCCTTATATATGTGGTAGATTTTGAGTTCTCTCTGTTTAATATCTAAGCTTTGGCCAGATAACATCTACCTGAAATCAACTGGATGTATAAGTGAATTTAAGTGCAATTTTATCAGCTGTTTTTCATATGGTACTGTAGTTAATTTTTTTACGTGTGTTTTTCACTGAACAGTAACTCAACTGAAGTTGTGTCTGTCTGTCTACAGAGTACTTGTTAGAATTTTTTGTGTAGCCATTAATAGCAGTGGGGGGTAGTTTCACCTCATCACTGATATTCTGTCCCTACTTATATAAGTGGTACATTTTGAGTTATCTCTGCTTAATATCTGAGCTTTGTCTGGCTAACATCTACCTGATACCAACTGGACGAATAAGTGAATTTGAGTACACTTTTATCTGCTCTTTTTCATATAGTACTGTAGTTAATTTATTTATTTGTGTTTTTCACTGAATAGTAATTCAACTGAAGTTGTAACTGTCTCTCTACAGAGTACTTGTTAGAATTGCTGTGTAGCCATTGATAGCAGTGGGGGTAGTTTCACCTCATAATTGATATTCTGTCCTGCCTTATATAAGTGGTAAATTTTGAGTTATTTCTGCTTAATATCTGAGCTTTGGCTGGCTAACATCTACCTGAAATCAACAGGATGTATAAATGAATTTAAGTACATCTTTATGTGCTTGTTTTCATATAGTACTGTAGTTTATTTATTTGTGTTTTTCACTGAATAGTAACTCAGCTGAAGTTGTGGCTGTCTCTCTACAGAGTACTGGTTAGAATTTCTGTGTAGCCATTGAAAGATGTGGGGGTAGTTTAATCTCATCACTGATATTCTGTCCCGCCGTATATATGTGGTAGATTTTGAGTTATCTCTGCTTAATATCTCAGCTTTGGCCGGGTAACATCTACCTGAAATCAGCTGGACGTGTAAGTGAATTTAAGTGCACTTTTATCTGCTCTTTTTCATATAGTACTGTAGTTAATTTATTTATTTGTGTTTTTCACTGAATAGTAACTCAACTGAAGTTGTGGCTGTCTCTCTACAGATTACTTGTTAGAATTTCTGTTCAGCCATTGATAGCAGTAGGGGGTAGTGTCACCTCATCAATGATATTCTGTCCTGCCTATTATAAGTGGTACATTTTGAGTTATCTCTGGTTAATATCTGAGCCTTGGCCAGCTAACCTCTACCTGAAATCAACTGGACGTATAAGTGAATTTAAATACACTTTTATCTGCTCTTATTCATATGGTACTGTAATTTATTCATTTGTGTTTTTCACTGAAAAGTTACTCAACTGAAGTTGTGGCTGTCTCTTTACAGAGTAACTTGTTAGAGTTTCTGAGTAGCCATTGATAGCAGTGGGGGGTAGTTTCACCTCATAACTGATATTCTGTCCTGCCTTATATAAGTGGTACATTTTGAGTTATCTCTGCTTAATATATGAGCTTTGGCTGGCTAACATCTACCTGAATTCAACTGGACGTATAAATTAATTTAAGTACACTTTTATCTGCTCTTTTTCATATAGTACTGTTGTTAATTTATTTATTTGTGTTTTTCACTGAATAGTAACTCAACTGAAATTGTGGCTGTCTCTCTACAGATTACTTGTTAGAATTTCTGTGTAGCCATTGATAGCAGTGCGGGGTAATTTTACCTCATCACTGATATTCTGTCCTGCCTTATATAATGTGTACATTTTGAGTTATCTCTGCTTAATATCTGAGCTTTGGCCAGCTAACATCTACCTGAAATCAACGGGAATTAAAAGTAAATTTAAGTACACTTTTACCTTTTATTTTTCACATAGTATTGTAGTTAATTTATTTGTGTTTTTCACTGAATTGTAACTCAACTGAAGTTGTGGCTGTCTCTCTACAGAGTACTTGTTAGAATTTCTGTGTAGCCAATGATTGCAGTGGGGAGTAGTTTCACCGCATCACTGATATTCTTAGTTATCTCTGCTTAATGTCTGAGCCTTGGCCGGCTAACCTCTACCTGAAATCAACAGGACGTATAAGTGAATTTAACTATACTTTTATCTGCTCTTTTTCATATAGTACTGTAATTTATTTATTTGTGTGTTTCACTGAAAAGTTACACAACTGAAGTTGTGGCAGTCTCTTTACAGAGTACTTGTTAGAGTTTTTGTGGAGCCATTGATAGCAGTGTGGAGAGGTTTCACCTCATCACTGATATTCTGTCCTGCCATATATATGTGGTAGATTTTGAGTTATCTATGCTTAATATCTGAGCTTTGGCAGGGTAACATCTACCTGAAATTAGCTGGATGTGTAAGTGAATTTAAGTGCACTTTTACCTGCTCTTTTTCATATAGTACTGTAGTTTATTTATTTGTGTTTTTCACAGAATAGTTACTCAACTGAAGTTGTGGCCATCTCTCTACAGAGTACTTGTTAGAATTTTTATTAGCCATTGATAGCAGTGGGGAGTAGTTTCACCTCATTATTGATATCCTGTCCTTCCTTATATAAGTGGTACATTTTGAGTTATCTCTGCTTAATATCTGAGCTTTGGCCGGCTTAACATATACCTGAAATCAACTGGAAGTATAAGTGAATTTGAGTACACTTTTATCTGCTCTTTTTCATATAGTACTGTAGTTAGTTTATTTATTTGTGTTTTTCACTGAATAGTATCTCAACTGAATTTGTGGCTGTCTCTCTACAGATTACTTGTTAGATTTTCCGTTTAGCCATTGATAGCAGTGGGGGGTAGTTTCACCTCATCAATGATATTCTGTCCTGTCTTAAATAAGTGGCACATTTTTAGTTATCTCTGCTTCTCAACTGAAGTTGTGGCCGTCTCTCTACAGAGTACTTGTTAGAATTTTTATTAGCCAATGATAGCAGTGGGGAGTAGTTTCACCTCATCACTGATATTCTGTCCTGCCTTATATAAGTGGTACAGTTTGATTCATCTCTGCTTCATATCTGAGCTTTGGCTGGCTAACATCTACCTGAAATCAGCTGGATGTAAAAGTAAATTTAAGTACAAATTTATCTTTTATTTTTCACATAGTATTGTAGTTAAATTATTTGTGTTTTTCACTGAATATTAACTCAACTGAAGTTGTGGCTGTCTCTCTACAGATTACTTGTTAGAATTTCTGTTCAGCCATTGATAGCAGTAGGGGGTAGTGTCACCTCATCAATGATATTCTGTCTTGCCTTATATAAGTGGTACATTTTGAGTTATCTCTGCTTAATATCTGAGCCTTGGCCGGCTAACCTCTACCTGAAATCAACTGGACGTATAAGTGAATTTAAATACACTTTTATCTGCTCTTTTTCATATAGTACTGTATATTATTCATTTGTGTTTTTCACTGAAAAGTTACTCAACTGATGTTGTGGCTGTCTCTTTACAGAGTACCTTATTAGAGTTTCTGTGTAGCCATTGATAGCAGTGGGGGGTAGTTTCACCTCATCACTGATATTCTGTCCTGCCTTATATAAGTGGTACATTTTGAGTTATCTCTGCTTAATATCTGAGCTTTGGATGGCTAACATCTACCTGAATTCAACTGGATGTATAAATTAATTTAAGTACACTTTTATCTGCTCTTTTTCATATAGTACTGTTGTTAATTTATTTATTTGTGTTTTTCACTGAATAGTAACTCAACTGAAATTGTGGCTGTCTCTCTACATATTACTTGTTAGAATTTCTGTGTAGCCATTGATAGCAGTGGGGGGTAATTTCACCTCATCACTGATATTCTGTCCTGCCTTATATAATGTGTACATTTTGAGTTATCTCTGCTTAATATCTGAGCTTTGGCCAGCTAACATCTACCTGAAATCAACTGGATGTAAAACTATTCTGTCCTGCCTTATACAAGTGTGTACATTTTGAGTTATCTCTGCTTAATATGTGAGCTTGGCCAGCTAACATCTACCTGAATTCAACTGGACGATAAATTTAAGTACACTTTTACCTTTTCTTTTTCACATAGTATTGTAGTTAATTTATTTGTGTTTTTCACTGAATTGTTACTCAACTGAAGTTGTGGCTGTCTCTCTACAGAGTACTTGTTAGAATTTCTGTGTAGCCAATGATAGCAGTGGGGAGTAGTTTCATTGCATCACTGATATTCTGTCCTGCCTTATATAAGTGGTACATTTTGAGTTATCTCTGCTTAATATCTGAGCCTTGGCTGGTTAACTTCTGAGAAATCAACTGGATGTATAAGAGAATTTAGGTACACTTTTATCTGCTCTTTTTCATATAGTACTGTAATTTATTCATTTGTGTTTTTCACTGAAAAGTAACTCAACTGAAGTTGTGGGGTTCTCTTTACAGAGTACTTGTTAGAGTTTCTGTGGAGCCATTGATAGGAGTGAGGGGTAGTTTCACGTCATAACTGGTATTCTGTCCTGCCTTATACAAGTGGTACATTTTGAGTGATCTCTGCTTAATATGTGAGCTTTGGCTGGCTAACATCTACCTGAATTCAACTGGACGTATAAATGTATTTAAGTACACTTTTATCTGCTCTTTTTCATATAGTACTATTGTTAATTTATTTATTTATGTTTTTCACTGAATAATAACTCAACTGAAATTGTGGCTGTCTCTCTACAGATTACTTGTTAGAATTTCTGTGTAGCCATTGATAGCAATGGGGGGTAGTTTCACCTCATCACTGATATTCTGTTCTGCCTTATATAATTTGTACATTTTGAGTTATCTCTGGTTAATATCTGAGCTTTGGCTGGTTAACATCTACCTGAAATCAGCTGGATGTGTACGTGAATTTAAGTGCAGTTTTATCTACTCTTTTTCATATAGTACTGTAGTTTATTTATGTGTGTTTTTCACTGAATAGTAACTGAACTGAAGTTGTTGCTGTCTCTCTACAGATTACTTGTTAGAATGTCTGTGTAGCCATTGATAGCAGTGGTGGGTTGTTTCACCTCATCACTGATATTCTGCCCTTCCTTATATAAGCAGTACATTTTGAGTTATCTCTGCTTAATATCTGAGCTTTGTCTGGCTAACATCTACCTGATATCATCTGGACGTATAAGTAAATGTGTGTACACTTTTATCTTATCTTTTTCATATAGTATTGTAGTTAATTTATTTATTTGTGTTTTTCACTGAATAGTAACTCAACTGAAGTTGTGGCTGTCTCTCTACAAATTACTTGTTAGAATTTCTGTTTAGCCATTGATAGCACTGGGGGGTAGTGTCACCTCATCATTGATATTCTGTCCTGCCTTATATAAGTGGTACATTTTGAGTTATATCTGCTTAATATCTGAGCTTTGGCCAGCTAACATCTACCTGAAATCAACAGGATGTAAAAGTAAATTTAAGTACACTTTTACCTTTTATTTTTCACATAGTATTGTAGTTCATTTATTTGTGTTTTCACTGGATTTTAACTCAACTGAAGTTGTGGCTCTCTCTCTGCAGAGTACCTGTTAGAATTTCTGTGTAGCCAATGATAGCAGTGGGGAGTAGTTTCACCTTATCACTGATATTCTGTCCTGCCTTATATAAGTGGTACATTTTGAGTTATCTCTGCTTAATGTCTGAGCTTTGGCCGGCTAACCTCTACTTGAAATCAACTGGACGTATAAGTGAACTTAAGTATACTTTTATCTGCTCTTTTTCATATAGTACTGTAATTTATTTATTTTTGTTTTTCACTGGAAAGTAACACAACTGAAGTTGTGGCTGTGTCTTTACAGAGTACTTGTTAGAGTTTCTGTGGAGCCATTGATAGCAGTGTGGAGAAGTTTCACCTCATCACTGATATTCTGTCCTACCTTATATACGTGGTACATTTTGAGTTATCTCTTCTTAATATCTGAGCTTTGGCAGGGTAACATCTACCTGAAATCAACTGGACGTATATGTAAATTTAAGTACACTTTTATCTGCTCTTTTTCATATAGTACTGTAGTTAATTCCTTTGTGTTTTTCACTGAATTGTAACTCAACTGAAGTTGTTGCTGTCTCTCTAAAGATTACTTGTTAGAACTTCTGTGTAGCCATTGATAGCAGTGGGGGTAGTTTCACATCATCACTGATATTCTGTCCTGCCATATATATGTGGTAGATTTTGAGTTATCTCTGCAAAATATCTGAGCTTTGGCAGGGTAACATCTACCTGAAATTAACTGGATCTGTATGTGAATTTAAGTGCACTTTTACCTGCTCTTTTTCATATAGTACTGCAGGTTATGTATTTATTTGTGTTTTT
>NW_025049980.1:0-14256 GCF_019279795.1 Protopterus annectens
GTTAGGTACCTTTCTGGTCTCTCCAGCTGCTGGAGATGTCTAGCCAGGTACATTGCAATTGGTGCATTGTACTCCATAATGGGTCTCATGAGGGAAGAGTAGAGGGGCACCATTACATCCTTAGATCTTGATGCGAACCCTTTCGTGATCAGATGGGTGACATAGAAGGATTTTTTTAACCACTTTGGCAACATGGTTCGTAAAGGAAAACTGACTGTCTACTTGGGTCCCTAGATCCCTTATTTCTTCAGATTTCAGGGGATTACCTCCTGTGTTGTAGTTTGCAGGTACTCTGTTTTTTCCAAAGGGGATTACTACGCATTTTTTTTGCATTTAGCTTGAGACCATGGCTTTGACACCATGCATCAGTCTCATTTAGACCCTTCTGGAGGATCTCCATGTCGGCTGGAGACTGTGTTATAGCACCCAGTTTGCTGTCGTCCGCAAACTTAGTCAACCACAGCCCTTCCGTGCTTGCCTGTACTTCTGAGAAGTATATGCCAAACAGGAGGGGTCCCAGGACTGAGCCCTGAGGCACACCACTCGTTACTGGTCTGGATTCGGACATAGATCCCCACTACTCTTACTTTATGGGATCTTTCTGAGAGCCGGTTTGTGATCCATCTTGTGACGTAAGGGTTTATGCCAAGGCTGGTGAGCTTATCAATAATACCTGAATGGGGAATGGTGTCAAAATGCTTTAGCAAGGTCAAGGTAAGCCGTGTGTACCTCCTTTCCCTTTTCTATAGCCTGAGTAACTGTCTCAAAGAAATCCACCAGTTTCAGGAGGCATGATCTGCCCTTGAAGCTGAGCTGTGTGGGATCCAGCGACTGGAGGTTCCCAATCTCTCCATTTATGAGTTCCTTAATGATTCGCTTTATAGCCTTACAGATCAGACTGGTCAAGCTCATTGGTCGGTAGTTCCCAGGGTCAGTTCTGGCCCCACCCTTGTGTAGTTGGGACCACCATTGCCGTGAGACATTCTAAGGCCACATATTCTGTGGAGAGGCTGCGATTTAACAGGGTATTAAGGTGCGGGTTTATTTCCTTTTGGAGCTTGCCTATGACACAACCTGGGACACAATCTGGTCCCATGGAGGCAGTGTTTTTAGCTTTAGATAGAGCCTTGTTAACCAACATATCCGTAATAATTGGACTTACACAATCCCCTAGAATGGTAATAGGCCCTGTAGGTGGTGGTGGTGGGGGGGGATTTGCACTGAACCTGTCAGCCAAGATGTTGGCAAGGTCAGAAGGGTCAGTGTATTTTGTTCCATTTTGTACTAGCTCAGAACAGACCTGAGCGTTGCCATTTAGGTTTTTGACGTAGCCATAGAAGGCCTTATGGTTATCCTTGGCATCCTTGCCAACTTTCTTTTCAAAATTAGCTTTAGTTGACTTGAGGGAATGATCTGTTTATTATATATATATTGATTGGTGTCCCCCAGGCTGCATCTTGCAAGAACTACAGAATGAACTAATCCCCCACCTAAACACTGTTCCACCTTAGCCTCTCCACTGGCTATGTGCCTGTAGAATGGCGCACAACAACGGTTATTTATCTCCACAAAGTAGGGGCCACAACTGACCCTGGTAACTATCGCCCTATAAGACTGATTAGCCTGGTCTAAAAGGCTATGGAGCACATCATCATGGAACTCCTAACAAAGACATTGGGAACCTCCAAACTCTTGACCCGACCCAGACTGGCTTTGTTAAAGCAGATCATACCTACTAAACCTGGTTGACTTATTTGAGGCAGTCACCCAGGCCATAGACGAGGGAAAGGTGGTTTACACAGCCTACCTTGACCTCGCCAAGGCTTTCGACACCATTCCCCACTCGTGTATTACAGAAAACCCGTCAGAGGTGGTGTCCCGCAAGGCTCAGTCCTGGGACCCCTACTGTTCGGCATATGCTTCTCAGAACTACAGGCAAACACAGGAGGACTATGGCTAACCAAGTTCGCCGATGACTGCAAACTGGGAGCCATAATTGACTCTCCGACTGACACGGACATCCTCCAAAAGGGCCTTACTGAGGCGGACACCTGGTGTCAAAGTCATGGCCTCAAGCTAAATGCCAAAAAATGCATAGTCATACCATTTGGGAAAAACAAAACATCCATGAATTATCACATAGGTGGCAGCCCCCTTAATACAGAAGAGGTAGTAAGATATTTGGGGACCCAGTTAGATAGTAATCTCTCCTTTGACAGTCATATTGCCAAAGTAGTTAGGAAATCCTTCTTTGTGGCCCATCTAATTACTAAAGGGTTCGCTTCTAGAAATAGAGGTTATAGTGACCCTCCGTCACTCATTAGACCCATCATAGAATACAATGCCCCATTTGGGATGTATCTCAAAAGACACTTCCAACAGCTGGAAAGACCACCAAAGTACCTCACCAAGAGGATTACTGGCCTCAAACATAAGTCCTATGCAGCCTGACTGAAAAAAACTCCGGCTGTACTCAGTGGCATATTGCTTACTCAGATGTGTTCTCTGCCTGACTTACAAAGCCATGTCCAACTCAGAATTGATGGACATACTCCACCTAAAGAAATCCAAGTCACTGCGAGCCATGCGCTGTAGTGAGCTAAACCTCGCCACAACAATAAATAGAACATGCTGGAGGGATAGATTCCTGTCAGAGACTTCCCATGCTTTGGAACAAAATTCCAAACTACATCAGGCAGAGCCCCTCACTAACACTCTTTGAGAAACCTTGACGAGTGGATGGGTAACAGAAAATACACTTCTGGGATCACTTCATTGGCTTTGCTTGACAGAGAATCAGTTATTTAATCAATGGGGCGGCGAAAGCCGACACATTCTGGCTAGGCTTATAAATGCCCTCGGGCAGATAGCCTAGTTACCTATCTATGAACTTGTGAATGGATTTCCACCCAATCCGTCCTGGAATTTAAAAGAATGTTTCAAACCAACATAATCTAGTTCTCTCAGAAAGTTTGATACCTTTCTTCTGGCGAGTAATGTAGTTTGTCAATCTAAGAGGAAAAGGATTTTGTTACAGGCTTTTCCTTGTTCCAGTAAAAGAGACCTGGAGAAAAAATTATTCACTTAGCCATACTGAACACCTATGAGAATTTCAAAATTCAGGATGCTAACTCTCCATTCAGTCGCTCTCTCTCTGATCTTTCCCAGAGCTTTGTTTGTTACCTTGGATTTGAAGGATGCTTTTGTACTTATCCTATTCATCCAGACTGTAGTATGTTTTTGAGATTCTGTGTTTTGGGTCATCTTTCAACAAGGGTATTCACAAACTGTATAGCCCCCACCCTCCCGTTATAGAATTCTACACACTCTAATGTATCTGCATTCATCTTTATTTGTATGACTTACTCATTCAGACCACTTCACTTCAAAGGATTCTTCTTGAAAGAAATATTCTGAAAACAGCTGGATTAAGACCTTTAATCTCAGACCTGCCTCTCCATGTCCTTGATTGCTACGATAAAGTTTCTCTCTTGTCTGGTATACAGCAAGTAGTTTTCACAATCTGGTGTCTTTAATTTTTACTATTTTTCCCTTCTGCCACAGTTTTTGTCAGGATCATCTTTCTTCTAGTGTGATTGCATGTTTGCTAATATCCTTTTCTGCTGCTACTCACTTGCCTTTTCCACCTATCTGTATAATGATGTGCTGCGATCTTTGATTCGTAAGCCATCTGTCATTACAACTACATCTTATCCAAAAAGCTTTGCTAAGCATAATTCCATTTTTCCATTCATGTTTAGACTTTGTAAACTGCTTCTTGATCTAAATGTTGTGGCATATTCTTGTATCTTTAAATGCATACATGTTTTTAGCATGCCCTTGTATCTGTAAATGTTAATTTTTTTATCAGATCCTATTCACCCGGGCTGTGCTTGCAAAATGGTCCATTGTTTATTTACTCGGTAGTGCACTAATTTCAGACATATAACTAAATGTATGTTTCTGTTGCCTGATATCCAGATGTGAAGCATAAGCACTGTATGCTGTCCCTGTTAACAAGTCTTCCTGTGGACCATCACTCCAATTGTTTATTTGTACTTAATAAAATTAGTACTAGTCACTCCTTGCAGTTTGTGTCGTACAGCCAAAAAAAAAAATAAAAATCTCAGGTTTTGTGTGTATGCTTTAAAGCATCTTCTAACTGAGAAGTCTCATGTTTAGCCTTTCTTTCACCATTTCTCTGATTTCTGCAGTTGTCAGCTGATCTGTATAGCTACTTAATGCTTACTCTTTTTTTTCCAGCGTTTAGTTGCATGGGCTTGAGTTGTCCAGTGACCCACTTAAATCAAATATACTCAGCAATGTATACGTTTTCTTTAAATTGCTTGTAGACATATTATACACTAAAGCTGCAGTTAGAATGTTTTTGCTGACCAGGTGCGTAGTCCTTCTCACTAAGCACGTTTGACATGTTCTGGTTGATTTTCCTTTCTTTCATATTTCTTTGCTGGCGTTCAGGAAGAGTAATTGCTAGCCAGAAACTGAATTTTAACAAACTTTGTAACTTTTTAAAAAAATGTTTTAGTTTTCATGCTGGGGGAGTTCTTACCAGCATGGTGCTCAGTCACCTTTCATCTTACAAGTCTTTTTAACATTTTCACCTTTGATTACTGTTGACTGCTACCTGATCATAAATTTTGGCAGTCATTTCATTCGGCCTTAACTGGGCCAGGGTAGGCTTTGACAAAGCAATCCTGCAGGGTTTGGCGTCACCTGCTGCTTCTGCAGACCAGACGCTTAAGTGTACACAAGCATGGGGAGTCCTCCCGAGTCCTCCCAAGTGTCAGTACTCTGACAGGTAGGCATCTCAAGAGCCAGAATTTGTGAAACCACTGGTTAAACATATTACCAAGTGCCAGGTAAATTTGTGCATGGGTTTAAGGCAAAAGAAAAATAAAATAGTTAAAAATGTAATCTGATGTTGTCAGTCTTTGTTTTATTAATGACAGATGGGATATCGAAACAGAATAGGCTGTTATTACAACTCGCCTCAGCCAAAAACTCTCAAGTTTCACCTCTCCCCAGTATCCCTCTGTTGTATCAATTACCTCAGATCTTGTTTGCCTCTTTCCAAAATGGTCACGTCTAGCTACTGCTATCAAGTGTTAGTGTTTTTGTTTTGTCCTTTTCTGAGTTTCTGCTTCTTTCTCTTTAATTTTTCTTTTTACACTTAGTGTATTCCTCAACTATCATTGTTGTTAAATTTTAACTTTACACTTTTGTGTATTTCCTACCATCATTGTTGATAGTTTCCTCACTCTCTGTCTTGTAATTTTTTCTTATCCCTGTACACATGCTTGTGTACTTCTACGACTGTCCTTGCTGATGTTCCTTTTTCCCATTTCTTTCCTTTAAATATATTAAAAAACAATTTTCCTTCTGTCACTTCTTGTAGTGTGATATATTTTTTACTAGTTTTTTTAGCCTCTTCACTTGTTTCAACATGGTTGAGAAGGGTAAGGCCCCCTTTTGTTCAAAAAATGCCAAAAGTGTGGCCATAAAAGTCCTTCATAAGAGATTTCTACTCTGTGTTTATTGTTTTGGCCCTCACAACTTAAAGGAAGACTGCAGCATTTGTCACACCTTTCGCCACCAAGCTCTTGTGGAAAGACGTAATAAAATTATTGTAAATGGACTACTTCCATCAGCTTTTGACGAAGCCTTATCTTCTGTAGATAAAGCAAATGCAGACATTTCATCTCCTTCATCCTCATCTTCTCAGGGAAAAAAAGCAACAAAAGAAGTCTCTCCATTCCAATCTCATTGTCTGTTTCAAAAGCTGAAAAGTTCAAGATCTCTGATGACCTTCAAGGATGCATCTGCAGTCCTTACAAATGGGTTGTCCTGTCGTCAGGCAGCCCTTCGGTCGGCCGGATTCCAAAGTCTGGGTCTGGCCTCGGCTGATGTCGCACTTCACCCGACGTCATAGCTGCAGTTCTTCGGGTATAAAGGTATCAGCCGACGCCATTTTCCCCAGTCTTTCTTGCCGCGTGGCGCCCGAAGCAGAAGCTGTTCGCAAGTGCCGGTCGGTCAGAACCAGAGATTACTACTACGAAGACTTCTAAAGCTAAGTACCCGTTGGGGACTCTTTCTTGCCTCAGCCGATGTCAGAAAAAGTGAATAACTGTTTAACTTGTGGGAAACAAATACCTCATAAAGATTTCCACTCTTACTGCCTACCTTGTTTAGGCCCAGACCACGACGTAGCAGCTTGTCTAGCCTGTGCTTCTTTCAACCGACGGATGCTTAGACGTCGGTCGGAATTTGCTGAGGAGTTTTTCGGCTCCGCTTTTGCTTATATTATGCCGTCGGAAACTCCGACTTCGCAATTAGCTAAAAAGCGCAAGGAAAAGGACCGACACTTGCGGTCCGCGGTTTGGGCCGAAACCGCGATTAAGTCAACCGCGAGTGTCTCGGTTTCGGCTGAAACAGAGTCCACGGTTCTTCCTTCGGCCGAAAGCTTGCCTCCTACCGAGGCCTCTTCCAGCATAGTTGAATCTGCTACTGAAATCCCACCTGCTCTTGCAGGTTCACAGGATTTATCTGATAATATACCTTTAGATATATCTACTCCTGCACGTGGAGCTGCTAGGCCCCCTGCATCCATGTCAATTAAGGCCTTTGCCAGGGCTAAAGCAGCAAAATCTACCAAAACTGTGCCTGGTAAGACCCCCTCTCACAGGCCTAGTTCTAGTTCTCAAATGCTTAGTCTAGCAGAGGATCTCATTTCTTTGATCCGGGGATCCCAACCTCACCCTGACAGGGCCTCTCACCCACCTCCACAGAAGAGGCCTAGAGCAGAGCCCCCTGAGCCAGTTTCTTCAGATTATTCCTCTGATGATTCAGATAATACAATCCCTCCAGAGGGCCCTTATTCTCCTTATCAGGACTCTGATGCAGAAGACTCCATTCCTTCTGCCTCTCCGCCTGAGGAATTTTCTTTTGGGGAAACCTTGCATGCTATGAGGGAACAATTTCAATGGCAGGGCCAGGATTTTTCAGACTCTAGGAAAAGGCTTAGGACCTTTTTGCATTTGCCACAGCATAGGCCTTTAGCCATTCCTCCAGTACTTACTGTTGTGGATGATGCATTTAATGATGCTAGTACTGCTCCTGATTCTCTTCCTCCAGCCCCTGCTAAGCCCGACAGGTACTACAGGGTTCCGGACACACATTATCATTTGTATAAGGCTCCTTTTGCAGATCCTGAAACTATCTCCCAGGGACCCAAGGCTGGTGCAGCTTCCTCTGCCAAAAACCCCCTCCCCTCTGAAAGGGAATCTAGGGCCTTAGAGAGATGGGGTTTAAAAGTTTACACTTCTGCTACTCTTTCGGCTAGGGCCTTAAACTGTCAATTCCACATGATTCAGTATCAGGAATTTGTTAGATCAGTTAACTAAAAAACTGTCCTCGTCTGAACCATTAGACAAAAAATCTGTTCAGGAAATGGTACATAACATTCAGCAGGTCAGTAATCATTCCTTAAAATGTGGCTATGATGCACTGGAGGCTTCCTTTAGATCAGCTATGACTGGTACAGTGATCAGAAGACATGCATGGTTAAAGGAGCAGTCTTTACCAGACCATGTTAAATCAAAGCTCCTAGATGCTCCCATGGATAAGCTTAATTTGTTTGGCCCTCCTGCACAGCAGGTGCTGAAGAAGGTGGAAGAGAAAGCAAAATCTGTCCAGACAGTCAAGGATTTCTTACAGGTCCAGCCTCCAAGGTTTAGTAGGAACTGGCCTTCCAAGAATTGGTCCTTTCCAGACACCTCCAGAGCTCAGAGAGGCAGGAATAGGCGCCCAAGAGGCAGGGGTCAATCCAGAGGTGCCTACAGGGGACGTCAGTGGCAGACTAACAACCAGCGAAGTACTGCCACAGATCCAGCCACCACCACTTCCCCAGGACAATCACAGTGACTTGGCTCTGACGCCGCCTACCAGGGAACAATTAGAAGCACCCTTAGGCGGAAAGCTAGCCTTATTTTCAGAAAACTGGCATCACATCACAGGAGACAAATGGATCTTACAGACAATAGACCAAGGTTACAGGTTTCGCTTCCATACTCTACCAAGGAAGAGAGGAATGCCAAACCTACCTCCAAATCAGAAGACAAAAGCTCTAGAACAAATACACCATTTACTAAGGATGAGAGCTATAGAAAGGGTACAGTCTATGGAGCAAGGGCAAGGATTTTACTCCAGACTTTTCCTGGTGCCAAGAAAATAAAACCAATGGAGACCTATTCTCGACCTGTCCGCTCTAAACACTTAAATCATTGTTCCAAAATTCAAAATGCTGACCCTACAGCAGCTTCTTCCCATGCTGGGCAAGGAGACTTGGCTGGTAACTCTAGATCTCAAGGATGCATACCTGCACGCCCCCATACGACCAAATTGCAGAAGATACCTCAGATTTCTTGCAGGATCAGAGCATTATCAATTCTCAGCATTGCCCTTTGGCTTATCTACTGCGCCCAGAGTATTCACGAAATGCCTGGCATCAGTAATTGCTCATTGCAGGCTTCAGGGAATTCAAATTTACCCTTACCTGGACGACTGCCTGTTACAAGCGGACAACAAAAACAAATTAACAAAAGATTTGGAAAAGGTCACCCATCTACTGCAAGCCCTGGGATACACAGTCAATATGAAAAAGTCAAGGCTGATACCATCCCAAAGGATAACTTTCTTGGGTGCAGAGCTGGACGCATCAAATCAAATGGCATCCCTCACAGTAGAAAAACAGAAGCACCTTCCTCTCTATTTCTTGACACTAACAAAGCAGAACCAGCTAACAGCAAGGAAAGTCCTCCAAGCCCTGGGTTACATGGCATCCTGCATAATATTAATTCCACATGCCAGACTACATATGAGAAAGTTACAATGGTACCTAAGGAATTTATGGTCTCAGCACAAGCACAGCCTAGAAACCCAAATTCCAATAATTCCATGCCTGAAGCATGAATTCCAATGGTGGGCTCAGGCCTGCCAATCGAACAAAGGGCTGCCCTTCCACAACACTCAACCAAGCCAGACTATCACAACGGACGCCTCAGACCTTGGTTGGGGGGCACACATGCTGGACAAGTGCATACAAGGCTTATGGACTCAAGACCAGCTGAACCGACACATAAATCAAAAGGAGATGCTGGCAGTAAAACTGGCAATTCAGACATTCAGACCATTTCTTCGACAGGGTCAATTGCTGATAAGGACGGACAACACCACAGTTATGTGGTACATCAACAAACAGGGAGGCACACATTCATACCCTCTATGCCGGATGGCAATGGACCTCTGGAATGTGGCCCTGAGCTTCAACATTCAGTTACAAGCAATATTTGTTCCAGGAAAAGAAAATATACTAGCAGACATCCTAAGCAGAACTACCACGGATGCCCACGAATGGATGCTGCATCCAGACATCTTCAAATCCATCACAGGGAAATGGGGACTACCAGAAATAGACTTATTCGCATCCCCACACAACCACCAATTGAAAAAATTCTGCACGAGGGCATACCACCCACTTGCTTGGAAGGTGGACTCCCTATCTTTCAGTTGGAAAAACCTGACAGCATATGCATTCTCCCACCTCTTCCTTTGATGCACAAGGTGTTATTGAAGATCAAAGAAGACCGTCCAAGGATCATCCTGATAGCTCCAGACTGGCCGAGGCAGCATTGGTACCCATTACTGAGGAAGCATGTCTCAGAAACAAATATGGCCTCTGCCCCTAGTTCCCTTACTGCTAACACAGAACAACTTCAAAACCCTGCATCCAAACCTAAAAACACTGCAGCTGACTGCCTGGAGCATTGCATAAGACAAAATAACCCAGATTTATCTCAAAGGGTTAAAGACATTATCTTGGAGGCTCGCAGACCCTCAACAAGGAAAACTTAAGCAAAATGGAAAAGATATCTCATTTGGAGTACAGCAAAAGGAGAAAATGTGTCACTGGTAAACATAGCTAACATCCTGGAATACTTGGCAGAGCTTTTCCACAATGGACTGTCCTATTCTTCCTTTAAGATTCATGCATCAGCTATTTCAGCAGAATACAACATGGACCCTCCAGTCTTCTCACATCCTCTACTCAGGCAGTTTCTGAGAGGAATTAAAAATGTAAAGCCACCAAGGAAGCCACCATTACCCGCATGGGACTTGAATTTTGTGCTTGAAAAGTTGACACTCCCTCCTTTCGAGCCAGCAGCAACAGCAGAATTACAGTACTTATCATGGAAAACTGCTTTCCTGCTTGCAATCACTTCAGCAAGAAGGGTTTCTGAACTACAGGCATTAATGGCAGTACAGCCCTTCCTTATCTTCCATCAAGATAGTGTCCATGAGAACTAATCCTACTTTTATGCCAAATGTGGTCTCCAGGGTATCTTTAAACCAAGCTATCCACCTGCCTACATACTTCCCCAACCCACAGAACAGGGGAGAAAGACTATTGCATACCTTAGATGTACATAGGCAATTGCGCTACTACCTGGACAGGACCAAGAGCAATAGAAAAACTGACCAGCTACTAGTAGCATATGCAACAGGAATAGTAGGAAAAGCAATTTCAAAACAGACAATCTCTAAGTGGATAGGAAATTGCATTAGATTTTGTTACTCTTACCATGGAAAGACAACTCCAGAAAACATCAGACCTCACTCCACAAGGGCTACAGCCACTACTACAGCTTTTTTACGAGGAGTGGCTACCAAAGACATTTTAGAGGCTGCTACTTGGAGCTCCGTGCATACATTTGCCAAGCATTATAATCTACCCTTATACTCCAGATCCCGAGCAGGTTTTGCCACTGCTGTTTTGCAAGGGATCTTAACTACACCATAATCTTATTATTCCGCCTCCCCCAGTTTGGCTATGGTATTCTACCCATTTGTAAGGACTGCAGATGCATCCTTGAAGGACATAGTACAGTTTTGTACCTACCATAAATGTAGATTTCCGAGAGGTATGCATCTGCAGTCAGGATTACCCTCCCTCCTTCCCCTCTGTGGTACTCCTTGGGTATTTGCCCATCTTCTAGCTAGCTGGGGGAATCTATTATGGTGTATTTGTTTGTATATATGTGTATACATGTTTATTATTATTTGCTCTCTCTTATTTGGAAACTTTTACATTTATCCAAATTTAGCCTTCCTAGAGGGCACCTGGCATCTGGGGCAAGAAACACTGAGGAAAATGGCGTCGGCTGATACCTTTATACCCGAAGAACTGCAGCTATGACGTCGGGTGAAGTGCGACATCAGCCGGGGCCAGACCCAGACTTTGGAATCCGGCCGACCGAAGGGCTGCCTGACGACAGGACAACCCATTTGTAAGGACTGCAGATGCATACCTCTCGGACATCTACATTTATGGTAGGTACAAAACTGTACTTTCTGAAAGTTTTTCCATGGAACCGCTGGTTTCACTGCTGGTACTCTGGTGTTGGCAGTTATTCCGGCATCAGTTGTCATTTTGAGCCCTTTGACACCGAAGGCTTCAATATGGGAAATTACTACCATCTTGCCTATTAACACCATATTGCCTAGAACTATGTACTCCTCTTCAGTTGGTCTTCTTGTTGGGAGAGCTCCCTGAAGTGTTTTTGCAGAGGCCTAAGTCCCCCTCTTCATCGTTGGCTGGCTCCACCAAAAGTCTTTAAGAACTCCATGTGGAGAGGCTATTGAATAAAATTTTATGGGCTAGAGGGATTTCCGCCTCTCCTTCGGTTCCGACCCCTTTAGGTTTTGTACTGAAGCTTTCTTTACACCTCTAACTACTTCTCTAACCTCTTCAGAGGTCTTGGAGTCATGTGTTCCAGATCTCCCAGCACCGACTGTTTTGGCATCGGAGTTGTTGGCTTCTTTGTAGCCTGTAGTTAACCTGAACTCTCCTGTCATTTCTTAACCTGAGACATCCCGGAGCCATAGCTACCCTGTTGGTTCCAGAAAGTGGGGGGAGCAGGTCTTGACTGCAGGTTTTTTGGAGCAGTCAGTGCTCCTTGGAGCTTCTGCTTGAGTTAGTTCAGCTCTGGCTTCATTCTCTAGGGTCATTTCTTCAGAGTGGGGAGTGACCCTTGGTCTGAGGCACTCTTTCTCTGCTCCTGGCTCCCTTCAGGGGGCCAGCCTTCAAGGCTCTGCAGAGGGCCCTTTCTCTTGCAGAGACTGTGTCAGCGCTTTCCCCTCGGAGCAGGTACCCACCTCTAGCTCATTTCCTCCTGTTTTTCCATTGGGGTAGCTGGTGCTGAAGCCTCAGCCATCACAGGCTCAGTACTGTTGTCTTCTGATACCTCCCCAGATTATACCCCTGAGGAGGAGGTATCTCAGAAGAAGTACAAGAGGCAGCACTTGGATTCCCCCTCCCAGGAATCGGTAACCAAGATACAGATTTCGATGAGGGGGAAGGGGACCCCACTGTCACCTACTAAAGATGTTTGTTTTGGAGACACCCTGGGAATTTTAAAACCAGAAGGGTGGCTGGAAATCCTAAAAATCCTCTCTCTGAGGTATCTGTTTACCTGCAGGCTTTGGAAGGCTCCAGACATCATCTAGCCCATCCCAAAAGAGCTGATAAGATTCTCTCTGCTCCTGAAGATAAACAGTTTTGGGCCAAGGGGTTAGCTGTAGATGCTATGCTCATAGCAGCCACCACTAAAAATGAACTTTCTGAGGAGAGTTCCTCTGTCCATTTGCCCAACAGGGAGTCTAAGGGCTATGGACAGATTTGGGAAATGGGTCTTGGCTTCATCGACCTTCACCATAAGGTCTTTGAATTTTTTGGCACATTTCACCAGACTCCAACTGGATCTGATCAAGAAGTTGTCGGACACCCTTGTGTGAGCTGTAGCTGAGGGAGTCCAAGAGCAAGTGACTTCCCAGTTAGCCACCCTGGAGTCTGTGCTCAATTCCTCCATGTGGTTTATCGCTCATACAGCCGAAGAGGTGTCTAGAGCACTGGGTACAGGAGTAGCCATTAGGAGACGCACCTGGATGCGTGTATGTGATTTTGCAGAACTGATTGAATCTTATTTCTTCAGTGCTTTTGACGGAACATCCTTGTTTGACCTGAAAGTAAGAGATTTAATCCAGGTGTGAGAAGGATGGTATGTTTCTCCACCCACCAAGGTCTTTTTCTAGGAACCAGAGAAGCGGTTGAAAACTGTGTTTCAAGAAATCTCAGAAGCTGTACCAAGACACATGGCTGTTTCCCCAGGGGCAGAGGGGGGGAAACAAAATGGAAGACGCCCCCCTCGCAGCAGAGGTGGGCCACAAAACAAGGGCTTCAGAGACTCCTTTCAAGGGAAGCTCTTTCAGCGTTCCTGAAGGGAGTTCCAGTTGTCTTCCTTTGGAGGTGGTTGGGGGTCACTTGTCCTTGCACCTAAATGCCTGGTTAAACATGACAGATTCCTGGGTGCAACAGATAGCATCCAGAGACTTCATCGTTCCCTTTTCTCATCTTCCCCCTGTACTCAAGAAAATCCCCGATGTTGCACCCAGTCTGAGGGATTGGCAGTGCAAGAAATTAAAAAACTGCTGGACAGAAGTGTCATCCAAAAAGTTCCACCAGACCATAGAGGATCCAGAACCTACTAGAGATTCTTTTTAGTGCCAAAAAAGATGGGGGACTGGAGACTGATTTTGCATCTGGGGTGCTGAACATATCTGTTTGGAAAACAAAGTTGTGGATGGTCAGTGTACTGTCTGTTCTTCCCTTTCTGAAGAATGGCTGGATGTGCTCCCTAGTTCTTTAGGATGCATATTACTATGTAAAGATAGACAAATGCTCCAGAAAAGTCTTTCGTTTCTGGCTGGGATCCATTTTTCACCAATTCAGAGTACTGGCCTTTGGTCTCACCACAGCCCCCAGGGTGTTCACCATGTGCATGGCAGTAGTAGCAGCTCACTTAAGACTGCAAGGATTCTGAGCATTTCTGTACTTGGATGACTGGCTCATAACCGCTTCGACCAAGCGTCAATTAATGGTAGCCAGAGATTATAGCCTCAACATCTGCACCCACCTGGGGATTATGATAAACCTAGAAAAGTCACGTTTAACCCCAGTGCAAAATTTAGAATTTATAGCGGTGGTTCGGAATACTGTTAACAGCAATAACATAATTTCCACCAGAAAGACATCGGAGAATAGTGGTACAAGTTCAAAAGATAATCCACAGAAAGAGGGTTCCAGCGTAAGTAGTCTTACAAAGCTCTCTAGGTCAGTAAGCT
>NW_025049981.1:0-2500 GCF_019279795.1 Protopterus annectens
TGTCAATTGCACTATAGACGGAAAACATTGGGATCATACTTTACACACAACAAGAAGTGTGACAGTGGATTGTCAATGCATTACCATCTTACTATTACAAGGGACAAACTTTTGGGGTCATTTCCATGTGGCCATTGCACCTTCTGTAAATATATATATATATATATATAGATATAGATATACATATTGATCACACACACACACACACATACATATATATATATATATATATATATATATATATATATAAATCTAAGCAATTCACAAGCAAGAATTCGGGTAAGGTCTATGATCTACAATGTTATGGAAATTGTGGATCTGACTGGGTGGTTTATTTAGCCACATGTACCTGCTCAGCCTTCTACATTGGACAAACATCCCGCTCTCTACATACCCGGATGTCAGAACATTATAGTGACATCTGTAACAAACGGTTAACCAATGCCCTATATAGACACAACATTATACACTCTACTGCCCAATTTCACTTCACTGTAATAGATAAGATTCAGGGTGATAGAGCTAATAAAATGGGTTGTTATTCCATTTTGAACACTAAAGAAAAACACTGGATTGTTAAATTAGGAGGATTGTTTTCACCGGGGCTAAATGATCATTTATAAATATTTCTTGTAAATATTTCTTATACACTTAGAGTAATAATTTATATGTTAATTAACTAAATTGGAGGAAATGACTCAACAGGAAGTGTTGTCTTAACCAGTATATAAATACATTTTGTTTATAGCATGCTTATTCACCGAGGAAGGCAGGTGTGCCGAAACTGGTATGATGCTGTAATTAAATGAAAGCACTTTTGCTAAAACACTTGGTGCTGGCTCTTCTGTCACTTTATAAAGGGTGCCAATCCTACTGTGTAGATACTAATAATCCAGATGGTAATTTTGACAAAGCACCAGGCTATTAGGAGTGGCCTGTACAGTGTCACCAAATACATATGCAAGTACTCTAAGAGCTTAAATATGTCTCACAAATATCAGCCACAAAGATGGGTTTAAATATATTTAATAAATAATAAAAGTACAAGACAATACTCGGTACACAAACACAGTTACTTCAGAGTTCAAAATCACAGGAAATATTTTAAAATAACATTGCAGGACAGTCTCAAATAAATACAAAAAACATCTAAACTAATCATTACTATACTATGTCTAAAAGAGATACTATGCCCTAAATCTTACTTACAGCATGGCAAGTTCAGAAGGTGGTGATGAATGGATGTTCTTGCTAGGTCCAAGACAAAATACAAAATGCACAGTGTCTCTCTGAGAGAATTCTTAAATTAATATCAAATATTACTGCTGGGTTAGCTTGGATGACATCAGTTTTTGTCACCTGACTTCAGTTTCCAAGCTTAACAGAATTTAGCAGCTCTCTTTGAAAATACATAGCCTTCAGATGTTTGCACCTACTAGAGGACATAAAACAATAAAACCCTTAAAAAACAATGCAGAAGGCACCCCCTAGCTCTAGACATCCTGTCTCCTTGCTGCATTGAAACTAACTTTTATAGCACAATCATAAAACAATTTAATTTCAACTTATTTTCTTGAAGTTTTGCAAGTTAACTCTCTATATTCTAGTTTCGATTAAACATATACATCTACAAATTGAAATTGAACTCAACTTTTTCACTTGAAATAAACTCTATCTCCCCCTCAAGTTAGTAAACCATCCTCTTAAAAGTCCCATCCCTTCAAAACCTCCTTCAACTCTACTGCTCCACTTGACCACTACACTCCAGCAGCAAAAAATCTACTTCTAGTGACCAATCCCAAGAGCTCAGCGGGAGAAGCACTATTCTCCTGCATCATATCCAGATAATGAAACAATTTCCCCCTCTATAATTACACTACCGTTTTGCAATCACTTCAAGATTGCACTAAAAACTCACCTGCAAAAAATATATATTCTTTGCATTTTTTTAAGTATTTGATTTCTGAACAATTATGTTTACTTTGTACTCACTGTTTATTTTATTTAAGGATCTGTAGTAAAAGTGTGTGTGTGTGTATATGCATGTGTGTGTGTGTGTGTGTGTGTGTGTGTGTGTGTGTGTGTGTGTGTGTGTGTGTGTGGACGCGCTTGTGTCTGTGCATGTTGGATGGTGCCACATTGAACAAAGGAGCTGAGCTAGAGTGGAACCTGTGCTCTTTATGGGTGATCTTGTGTCAGTAAAGTGGAGTTGCTGCACCTACTGTTAGGTAGCCAGAACTGACATCTCCTGCTACTTCAACCCCCCCATCTGTAGAGGCGGGCAATGCCACGTACTGCACCTGTACACTGTGTGTCTGTGTGGGTTTTTGTGCATGGATTGTGTAAAAGAGAATGATTTGACATGGCAGGATGGAGCCTAACCTCGAGAGACTGTGAGGTGTCCATAGCTGACATCACCATCACATGTTGAATCAGTGTCTTATGGAGAGATGGACAAATGAATATGGTTTATGTGTACATTGTTGGTATTTGAGGTTAC
>NW_025049981.1:7500-14209 GCF_019279795.1 Protopterus annectens
TTTTGATTGACCTCTGCCTCATCTGATGCTATTATTAAGATTACTGTGAATATGCTAAGCCATTGTCTCTGACTTAGGGTTCACAGGCATATGCATCACTACTCCTCCTTCATGTTCCGTTGTTGAACGGCCGATTGAATGTTATCAACTGAGTCGTGATGTCTGCATAATTAATTCATCTCCTCAGCATGATACCTGTTAGCTCGTATTACCCCTTCCTGTAGCAAAATCCATAGTCATTGTTATTCATCAGGCTTCACAAGTTATGCACTTGTAGCTGCTAAGATACATGAATGCTGTCTTATCTGCACAACCACTCTGTTTTTAAACTTAGAGAAACTCTTATAATCTTTGCCTTTATGCAGTGTTATTGCCATGGGCTGTTTGTACATTTGCAGGCTTTCCTGTACTTTGATGGTACAGCTCAGTTGTTCAAAATTAGAAGTTATGTACTCACCATAACGTTCCATCTGAGTAGGTGACTTCATTTGGATGCAACCTGTGGGTATCGGATCCGACCTCGGATCCGAGCCGGCATTTCAAAAGCTTAGGCTCCGAGCTCCTAGCTCCTCCCTCTACCCATAACCCCTTGCCAAGCCTTGACTGACCTCAGATTGAGTTTGCCTATATAATACTGACTACAGTACCTGAACAAAGCATAAATACTCGCTGTATAAAGGTCAGGATGGAGGGATGAGCATCCAAATGAAGTCACCTACTCAGATGGAACGTTATGGTGAGTACATAACTTCTAAATCTGAAGTAGGCAGACTTCATTTGTCTGCAACCTGTGGGACAGAGTTCCCAGCTACCTGAATCTTGGGCGGCCGTCATGGAAGGATGTTCCGAGCACCGCTGAGCCAAAGGATGCTCTTCCCCTGGAAACAACATCCACCTTATAATGAGAAATAAAGGTATGAGGTGAGGCCCAAGTGGCTGCCCAGATATCATCCAATGACACACGGGACTTAAAGGCGGCTGACGGGAGACTGCCCTAGTAGAATGAGCCGTAACCCTCTGGAGGAGCAGGTCTACCTGAAGTGTCATAAGCCTGCAGAATACAATTAGCAATCCACCTCGATAGTGTGACTTTAGAAACTGCTTTTACCCAAAGCAAATTTAGCAAAGGAGACGAACAGCTGATCTGATTGCCTGTGACCAGCTGTTCTGTGAATATAAAATCGTAATTGTCTATGAACATCCAAGGAATGCAATTTGTATTCTCCTTTGTTTGAGTACTTGGGAAAAAACACAGGTAAGTTGATTGATTGGTTGATATTAGATTCTGAAGAGACTTTTGGAAGAAAAGATGGATTGGTCCTGAGGCACACCCTATCTGGAAAGAAGGAAAGGTAAGGCGCTTGACGATAGAGCCTGAAGTTCAGACACTCTTCTGGCTGAAGTGATAGCTACTAAGAAGGCAGTCTTCCAGGAAAGGTACTTCAGGTCTGTAGAAGCTGCAGGCTCAAGGAGGAGCAGTAAGGGCTTGCAGAACTAAAGATAGGTCCCAAGGTGGTACAATCTCTTTGACTGGAGGCCTCAACAAAAAAATCCCTTTAAGAAAGGTTTTGCACAATTTTGCCATCATGAGGGGAGCTGTCTCATGACCAATGTGATAATGAGAGATGGCTGCCAATTGTACCTTAATCGTGGAAGAACTTGCCCCTTGATGAAAGAGGTCTGTTAAAAAATCCAGCACTGTCGACATAGGTGCTGAAAAAGGATCCAAACTTTTCTGGACCGCCCAAATAGAGAAGCTCTTCCATTTACTCCGATAAACCTGCCTAGTGGAAGGTTTATGAGCCGCCACTAGGATGGCCTTGACCGGTGACGAGATACCGGGAGTCCTAATCAAGGATGGAACTGGAGCAGCCAAGCTGTCAATTTCAGGGTGCGTACATTGGGGACCGAAATTCCCAGAGGGTGGGAGATGAGATCCGGAATCGGATCCAGAATCCAGGGTGGATTCACTTTGTGAGACCATACAAAGGGGAACCAGGGTTGACGAGGCCAGAACGGGGCAATGAGAATCATTCTGCTCCCCAAACTGTTGGCTTTCTGCAGAAGCCTCTACATCAGAGGTAGTGGAGGGTAGGCATAAAGGAGACCGGGAGGCCAAGCATGCACCAGCGCATCTCTCAGGGATTCCCCTGGTGGGGGAAGCAGAGCGAAGAAATTGTCGCATTTGGCGTTTGAGTGAGAGGCAAAAAGATTGCAACAGGGTTGCCCCCAAACGGCAAAAATCTTCTTCACTACCTGAGGATTGAGAGACCACTCGTGAGTGGAAAGAATGGTGCGACAGAGTTTGTCCGCAAGGATGTTGGATTTTCCCGGAATGTGCGTTGCTACAAGAAAGCGTTTGGTGGAAATTGCCCATTCCCAGACTCTCATGGCCTCTCGACAAAGGGGATAGGACCTGGTTCCTCCCTGTTTGTTGATGTACCAGACTACCGACATGTTGTCTGTCTGAATCGCAATAGTCCCTGAAGGAAGAACGTTGTGAAGTGCTTGCAACGCTAGGAGCACAGCCCTCATTTCCAGGACATTTATATGCAATGAAGTCTCTGTGGAGTTCCACGTGCCTTGGACAATCTTCCCCGCAGAATGCCCCCCCACCCGAGGCAAGAAGCGTCCGTGGTCACTGTGGCTCGGGGAAATGCTGCACAAAAAGGTCTCCCTGTCAGAGGCTCCGGAGATCGAAGCCACCAAATAAGGGAATCTTTGCATGCTTTGCTGACCGCTATCCGAGTGTTGAGAGAGGAACAGAGAGGGGACCACTGAACCTGAAGGGTCCATTGAAGAACCCGCATGCGTAAACGCGCATGAATAAGAAGCGGGATAGCTGCCGCCATCGAATCTAGGGCCCTCAGGACCAAAGCTGCTGTCGGAAATGGTTGCAGGACCGCTGCGACATGACACTTCAGGTTGGAAATTCTGTCTGGGGTGAGGAAGGCTCGCATTGACCTGGTGTTTAGCCTTCCTCCTATGAAATCTATAACTTGTGTGGGGTGCAGTAAAGATTTCTCCCAGTTGATAGTGATGCCCCAGCCTTGGGGCTATAAGGAAGTAGTCCTGGCTGAGCACAGAAGATGCCTTGATGATGCCGTCAGGAGCCAGTCGTCCAGGTGCGGAAAGACCTGTAATCCCTGGAGCCTCAGGTGGGCCGCTACAACCGCTAGAACCTTGGTGAACACCCTGGGGGCTAAGGTGAGACCAAAGGGAGGACCTGAACTGATAATGACTGGCTCCCAGCCGGGCGAAGAAACCTCCTGGACCGCCTGTCCATGCGAATGTGGTAGCACGCTGCCCTTGAGGTCGATGGAGCACATCCAGTCATTCTCCCTCAAGAGGGGAGTATAGATTGAAGGGTGACCATCCGAACTTTTGCTTGGTTACTGACAGGTTCAGCAGGGAAAGATCTAAGATCGGGTCTTAAGTCCCCGTTTTCTTTGGCACTAAAAGAACCTGGAGTAAAACCCTGACCGGTTTGATCTGGGGACGACTGGATAGCTCTTTTCTAGCAGCTGTCCAATTTCGATAGCTGCTGCCTCCCTTGGTCAGGTGGAACATCTGGGAGGCTGCGAGATCTGGGAACTTTGTACAGGGAATTGTATAACCTCTGGATATCACGCTAAGCACCCAACGGTCTGTTGTGATGGACTCCCAAGAAGTTAGGTGCCTCGAACGCCCCGACTGCCTCCAGAGACGGACAGCCGGGCAACCCTTCAGGGCTGCCAAGGTGGGCCTATCAGAGAAAGGTTCTCTGGACCCAAAGTTTCTAGGAGCCCCCTGCCTCTAGGACGGCGACCTCCCTGTCCTCCTCTGCCACGGGAGGACTGGTTATCCGGAGCAGGTTGGGACTGCTGTGACTTCCAGAACCACATCTTCTTCTGTCCCTTTTGGTTCTTGAGAAGGACCTCTGGGGAGCTGAGAAGCGGACTCCGGCAGACAGCGTCTTCCGTCCTTCTCGCTCTGGACCAATGTTTGGCTAACAGTTTTGCCAAACAAGGCAGAACCATCAAAGGGGCATTCAAAGTCGCCTTTGAAGGACTCTATGAAATCACAGTGGCGGAGCCAGGCCTGCCGCCTCATGACTAGGCCTGCTCCGCTGGCTCTAGTGGCCCCTCGGTAGCGTGAGAAAGTAGCCGCATAGATGTGTTAGAAACTGCTCTAAGAGTGGCCATTGAATTGGAGTATACCTGCTTGTCCTCACCCGACATGGACTCTGGGGAGATGCAGCGATTCTTTAATCAAATCCCGCTGCATCCTGATGACGTGCCATGTAGTTCAGCGCCTCAAAGAGAAGGTTGCTGAACTGAAAACTCACTTCCCAATGCGATCCATCGAGGGACTCCTTGCCCGAGGATGCATAGAGGACTCTCCTGGGCCAATTCCTCTTAGTGGCTGCAGCCATCATCATGGCATCTACTGGGGCCTTTGCTCCAGTGAGTGCGGTCCGCCCGGAGGGAAAGGATACGGTCAGGACGCTTGGGTACAGGCTCAATGGTGTCCGGATCCTTCCACGCTCTGGTGGATATAAGGTCCACCAGAGGGTCGGCAGGAGGGACACCCAAGAGGTAGATGGGCCCGCCTCGAATGCCTCCAAGAACACAGTCTCGTCTGAGGAGGCCTTGGGGGCAGACCACCCCCCACCCCCGATCCTCAACATTTCCATAATGTCTCCAAATGAGACGTCTTCAGGGGGTGACCTTGGGGAGCCTTCCCTTCATCCAAGTCTGTGTCTTGGTAACGGACTCGGGGAGTCCATGTGCCTCCTTTGCACTTACGCTTCGAGGTACTTCTTCGGGGCTGTCAGAGGAGTACTCTTCCGCAGCTGGATGTTCCAAGGGAACTACTTGGGACATCGAGGCGGCTGTCCCTGGGACCGGCTGGTGGGAGCCTGGCCCAACTGCAAGGGAGTGCGGATGGCGCCGTGGCAGGGACCGGGGTCCGAAGTCCTCAACAGTGCCCTTTCCACTATGTCGGGCCGAGGGGAGCCAGCTTCTAAACCCCGAGCCGACCCCACTCGGATCCGGCGCATGGATCGGAGCCGGAGCCGACCGCCGGATCCGAGACCGTGCTCCGACCCAGATGGAGCCGAAGACACACCAGCTCCTCGATCCGAGGCTCGGTCCTCGGCTCCGGTGAGGTCGGGTCCGGCACCAAGCACTCAAGGGATGGGACGGATCCGAGGTGCGCCGACCTAATGGATCCGACTCCACCCGGATCCAACTCTGCCCGGCGCCGACAGCTCCAACCCATGGTGTGGGTCGGAGAAGGAGCCAAAGGGGCGAAAAAGGGTCGAAGCTCCTCCCGGATGGGGCTAGAGCACTCCATTTGCATTTGGGCCTGGATGAATTTCCTCATCATCCGTCCATGTCTGCTTCACTCATGGAGAAGGTAGATCTAGTCGAGGCCACCGGGCGGACCTAGAGAGCCGCCTTGGGGACCTCGCTGAAGGGCTAGCCTCCTCCTCCTCGGCCCAGGAGAGAACTGAGGGGAGTGGAGCCGAGGAGGAGGAAACTAGAAGGCACAGGAGAGGCCCGCTTGGATGGAGGAGCCGAACTAGAGGTTTCAGCTCTCCGCTTGTGGTGCCTCTCCCTGTGCCTCCTTCTTTCTCTCTCCCTAGAAGACTCTCTCCTCCGCATCTTAGAGGGAGGTTGAGTCCCAGCCGGGTGGAGGAGAGCCCACAGCAACTGCTTGCTGTGTAGAAGGGGCAGAAGCCGAGCTGCATCTGGAGGAGAAGTCCCGCCAGAACCAGCTTCGACCTCCGCCTCAAAGCTTGGGGTTGAACCCTGCACAATGGTACAACCAGAAGACAGGTGTTCAACCCCAAGAGTTTACACAGTGTGGCCATCCGCGGGACAGCTTATGGCCACACTCGTGCACTTAGAAAACTGCCTTATGGGCTTCAGACATACTCTAGCCCTAACAGGCCTAAACACACACAAACCACTCAAACTACGCAAACCCGAAGAAAAAAATAAAAGGTAGAGGAAGGAAAGCCTAACAGACACACTTCTATTTAAATTAATCAAAAAAAGTTAAATTTTACAAAATTTTCCTGTCAGAAAAACTTATCTGCACTAGGAGCTCAAGGAATCCGTCGCAACTTGAAAGCGGCAAACGAAATCTGGGGTCAGTCAGGGCTTGGCAAGGGGTTATGGGTAGAGGGAGGAGCTAGGAGCTCGGAGCCTAAGCTTTTGAAATGCCGGCTCGGATCCGAGGTCGGATCCGATACCCACAGGTTGCAGACAAATGAAGTCTGCCTACTTCAGATCCCAAACTTTGCCCTATGCACCCTTTTCTTTTTCTGAAGCCATGGTCCATCCCTCTTGTACATATGAGTTGATGTTTGTGTATACTCCTAAGTATTGTCATCACAATTGCTTTGTTGATGTTCCTGTGCAAAATGATCTCTGCTGTAACAACTAAATGTGTATGATAATAAAATTTCAGCACAGTCGCAGTTGCACAGTGCACAACTTTCTGCTCCAGTTTTGTCAAGCAGATCTGAGTAAGATAAACACTGACAGTTATTTCTTGCCCGTAAATACACATGACATCTGCCTTGCTAAATGCACTAACCTGAGGTACTTATTCATTGATTTCCATACAAAGTTGCAGTTACTGTGCAGTGCCACTTCCCCTATCATCCTAATGCTGAACTTCACTTTCTTTGTTTCTGTACAACTGTTTGTAGAGGGCA
>NW_025049982.1:0-7500 GCF_019279795.1 Protopterus annectens
GGGAAAGCTGTGTTTTTTCGATGAGAGGTCCATCAGGGAGGGGCCAACAAAGCTTTGTATGACAGGCATAACTCTTCCCTCAATTGCCTGTAGGAGACAGAATACAAGAACAGAGCTTTGAGATTGTCTGACAGAACATGTTACTTACACCATGTATTCTTTTAGTGAGGAACCTCTGTGGATGTTCGACTTGTAGGATGTGCCTGGTTAGGTCACACCGAAGGGGGCATGGTACTCAATGATAGGTCTGATCAATGCTGACTATAGTGGAGCAATGACTTCCCTGGACCTAGATGCCATACCTTTGTTAATAAGTTGCACAACATAAAATGATTTCCTCACTACTGTAGACATGTGATGGTCAATGGCTAGATTACTGCCTATGTGTGTGCCTAAGTCCCTGACTACTGGGCCAACTCTTAGGGGTATGTTGTCAATATGGTAGTTCCCAAGGGTGTATGACATTCTAAAAGAAACTATTATTTATTTCTTGGCATTTAGTTTTAGTCCATGGCTCTGACACAAGTTATTTATTTGTGTCAGCCCTTCCTGGAGAATATTAGTGTCGTGGGGATACTATGACTGCTCCTTATTTGAAATTGTCTACAGATCTGGCCAGTGAGGTGCACTTAGCATTGGCCTTGACTTCATAAAAGTAAATGCCAAAAAGTAACAGACCCAGCACCCATCCCTGACTGACTGTGAGTGGACTCCCCTGTTCTAACGTCATGGGTCCTGTCGGTTTGCCAGCTGGCTATCCACTGGATGACATTCGTTATACCTAACCTCTTCAGTATATCAACAATGCCTGTGTGAAGTATTGAGTCAAATGCCTTGGCCAGGTCAAGGTAGGCAGTTTGATCCATTTTGCCCTTATCCATTGCTTTGGTAACATTCTCAAAGAAGTCCAGCAGGTTGAGTAGTTATAACCTGCCATTGATGAAAACAAAATGGGTTGAGTCCAGTGTATGGGGGCATCCTATGTCATTACTGATCTTTCCCAGGATAAATCTTTCCATGGCCTTGCATATGAGATTAGTGAGACTTATGAGTCTGTAGTTTCCAGGGGCTATAGATGGGCCACCATTGTAGATAACAATGACCGTTGCTGTACTCCATTGATGCATGAAGCCATTTGGGGGCTATGATTAAATAATGAATTGCAGAGGCCTTGATAGGTCATGTTTTCTGCTACTTAGGAGGCATCCTGGAATATTGTCTGGGCCTATGATGTAGTGTTCTTGGCTTTAGACAGAGCATTGTGGATCTGTTCCCTAGTGATAGCAAGGGGGAGTTATATTTGATGGTATTTCCTGAGGGGATGCGAACAGAGGTAAACTTAGAGATGAATTTGCTTGCCAGTAGGTTTACTATATCTTCTAGCTCAGTATAGGTGGCTCCATTAACAATGAGCTCTGTACACGATTGTATATTGCCTTTGAGATTGTGGACATAGCTAAAAAAATGCCACTTGGTTGTCCTTGGTGTGGGAGGCCAAATTTGAGGCAAATTTGGCTTTGGTAGACTTTATTTGTCCTCACAGCTGTTTGTTTAATTTGATGAGAGTGCTTTTTAGCTTGCTGGGCGTTCCACCTCCTAATTTTTCCATTGCTTTTCTTCCTTCTGTCATACAGCCTATTGACATTGTGATTCCAACAGAGTGACTTATTATTTAAGTTAGTGCTGTACTTATTCTTGATGGGTACAGCTGCCTCAATGCAGCTATTAACATGCTTGAATAGGGTCTCTGTGAACAGTTCCACATAGGCAGCAGTGTTCTCAGGGTTTATGGGGGCTTTAAATTTGCCAGGTTGTCACTTATTAGTAGGAAGTTAGCCTTAGAGTAGTTCCTGAACATTGCAGGGTTAACTGGGGGTTCTGGGTTTTATTTTCACTTCAAAGGAGACCATTTTGTAAAATAACCTTATTAGAGAGGACATTACACTAGGAGGTTTGCAGCACTCTCCCATATTAGTGAGGACTAGATTCAGTACATTTGTGCCCCTGGTCGGTGTACTGACAATCTTGTCCAGTGGGTTTGTATTTACAAAATACAGGAATCTCTATGTTTGCACTTTTGGTGTCATATATGATTCCCAATTAATAGTGGGGTAATTGAAGTTACCCATGAGTATAGTATTGGGTTGGATGTAGAGTGTTACCAGTAAGCTTAAATATGTGTTACGGGTTTCCAGGGTCATAGAAGTGGACTTACAACTTGCAAGGAAGTGAGATGAGATTTTGTCGGTGGTGATTTAAACATGCATACGTATCATCCTGTTTGACCAGTCTGGAGGTATATTTATTTCTGATGTAAATTGAGACACCTCCAGCTTTAGTCCTTGTCTGTTTAGTAGCTGGTCTACATGTGTGGAAGCCATTATAGCCTTGCCCTTTCAGTGTGCTTTCAGTGACTTTAAACCATGTCTTGGTGACTGCACAGACATCAGCATTCTCTAGGACAAGGAGAGTTTGTAGTGAGTGGAGTTTCTTGTTTAGACTCCATAACCACACTCACTGCTGTGCTACCAATCTTAGCCCTCACTAACACCACATTTCCTAATAAAAATCTCTCATGTCATCATTCATTTCTCCCACCTTTATCCCTCTAGCTCACCCACCAATAATAGCCCTTGTCATCATTTCTTGCTCCCAATTAAAAATTCCACTTTTACCACCAAAGTAGTCCCCATACCTCTATCCCTGTGGCATTTAAATTTTATTCACACAACTAAAAGCTTTTTAATCACCCAGCTAAAGCTTATTCTACTCCTCCACCTACAACTGTCTTAATGGAGTAAATCAGCATACTTCCTCACAACACGCACCACTTAAATCCCAACATTCCAAACAAATTTACATTAATGGCCACAATTATTACATATCTCACACTGTTAACTAGTCTTTCAGCATTTGATCACTTCTGCATTTCATTCTCAATCTATCCTCAGCATTCCTCACATAAAACTGACCAGCTGTATTGCTACAACCACCCAGCTCTCCTCAGCATTTTCTCTGGACAGTTAAATAAAATATGACCTGTAATATTTCTTCCACACATTTTACAAATGACTATTCCACTTAATTCATTGAATTCTTAGCAGATCATAATCGTATGAAAATCTTTAATAAAATTTTTCACAATTTACCCAAAATGGCTAAAGAAATTCACTTATTCATTTATATAATATATTTGTAATGTTACATTGCCTGACACATAAATTCCAACCCCAATCCAACCATATCATCACATCAGTCATTCATTTCCAGTCTAACATCACAGCCGAACTTCATCCGGTCTACCCCAAAACTCAAACACCTCAAAGTATTAATGACAAAACTGACTGCATAAAGGCTTGAATTTTTGAAATCAAGCCAAGCATCCTAGACATCAGTGAAATATGCCTCGAAAGAACAATCTTCCCATTGACATATCATAATCAACAATTGTCTATCTTTCTAAATCAGGGAGGTAGGACCATAATACTAATTGGAAATCATCCTAAACTAAGAATCTCCGTTTACAGTAAGCAGCAAACACAGCGCTGATAATGACGCCAACTGATCCTTTCTATCCTAGCATTCTGATCCTCATCAAACTACCCATGGTAAAGGATATACCCCCTTCCTGCACAGGTCATGTAAATGAAATATAATTATTAGTGAACTTAATGTGATTTTAATCTCAGATAAAAAGACTCATGTTGATACTTTGCTTTCCCAGTTCAACCCTTTCAGACTTGACGATTTTGCCATTAGACCTAAGAACCTCACAGATCAACATACCCTATTTGACCTGTTTATTACTAACATCTCCCATAAGACTGACAATCTGAAATACCATCCAAACTCATTAATTGACCACTCACCTACAGAAGTCATATTACCTTTCAAAGCTCATATACCCTTTCTAGTCTGTACACATACCAGATCAATTTCATAAACCAAAGAAGACATAGTCCTAGCTGAACTGCACAATCTAAAGTTATTCCAGCTGTTTCATCTTACTGACTCCAATGGGGAACTATACCCCTTTAACTTCATAACCAAATCAATCCTCAATAAAGGTTTCCCTTTGACAAAATTAATAGTCAGATGTTGCCAATGGCCGTGGCTTATCCCAACATAAAAACTCTAAGAAAAACAAAAGGTACATCATGGAGTCTTTTGAAGTCAACCAATAATCCAAAGCTTTACAACAATTTTAATTCATTCAGAAAAATAAGAAATAATTGCAATCTTGAAATATAAAAGTCACTAGATTTGCTTTATACTCTCATCTAAAGCATTGAACTTCCAGAAGGTAATACAAGACACAGCATATACTTCATATTTACCTGCAAGTACTGTTAGACTACTGCTGGTGTGAGACTACACTGGATTTTAGTTTGGAAAATTTCATTTAGGGTTTTGCTGCTTCCAATTTTTAATCATTTTATATTATGTTTTGTTTTATTTTGAATTTTGGTTTGTCTTAATTTTTTGGAAGTTTAAAAGTTCTTGATTAGGATCAAAAATTCCTTTGCCATTCACTGATTAAAAATAATTCAATCTAGTAAATTTGCTGAAGGAGTTGAGAAATAGGATTTCTTATTTAGCTGTATCCCTGTTTAGTTGCATTCTTATTTAGATGCAAGTGCTGTGAGACTATTCCAGGTGTGTGCCTGCAATGGATTTTAGATAGGATCTCTTCACTGAAGGTTAGAATGCTGCTATTATATTACAGTTTGTTATATATATTAAATATTGTTTTACCTTAACATTTCTCTGAGTTTTGAAAGTTCTTGGCTAGGGTCAGTTAGAAAAAATGCTTTTCCATTCATTGATGGAAAATTAATTAAATCCACCTAATTATTGGGATGAGCCAAGAAACAGAGCTTCCTATTTAGCTGCAAGCTATTTATCTGCAGCTACCATGACACTGTTGCTGTTTGACTGCATTGTAGCTACCATGAGACAGCTGCTGCTGTGTGACTGGACTGGAACTACCGTGAGACTGCTGCTGCTGTGTGGCTGCACTTCAATTTTTCTTACCTTCCATTCAGTCTCTGTTGTGCTTTTAAACATGTGGATTTTGAACTGCGTACTGTAAATTCGACTTTGGAAACTCTACCCGATCATATCTCATCTGCTCGTTCTAATGGGCACTGAAAAATCAAACTTAGAAGACCCTGCCTTTAGTCTCTTGAAGCTTTATTTAGCCTGTCTTTCATAGCATCCCACTCACTTACTGCACACTGTAATATTGAGAGTATTAATCCCTTCATCATCTTAATTTTAAAATGTCTTACCATCTGGGATTAGACTACCAATTACTGGACAATCTATGATCTGGTTCTCAGGAACAAGATTGGGATTAATACTTCTATTTTGCTCCTGGTGAGAGAATGAGCAGAGGGACATAAGTTTTCTTGCCTTCCTAGACATTACTAATTACTGGGAAGCCTGAAAATTGCTTATCTGGGTAAGCTTGCTACTGCGTTACTTCTGGTGAGATGAGCAGAAGGGCACTGATTCCTGCTAGTTTCTGTTTGAGCAGTGTATGAGACTTCACTGAGGGGTCTGGTTGCAGTTGTGATGGGAATCTCTTAGTCGTATTTGTACAGATTGGCTGTCTGTTGCATCCAGCTGTTGTATGTTCTATCCAGGATATTTACCAGGAGAAGACTGTAGCAAGTGCACTGAACCAAGCAATACCTGGGTTAATACTACTTCTCAGGAAGCCACTTGGGATTATTGTACTTCTTTGCTTCTTGTGAAAGAAGGTGTTAAGGCTCAATGGTTCCTATCTGCATGCAGCTGTGTTGAGAGCAGCACTGTCTCTACTACCAGACAAGACAGACAGAACCTTTAACAGCCTACTCCAATCCTCACAGGCACTACTGCCCTTTCGATCCACATTAGTAATCATCTGGAACCATGGGTTTGCACTTTCACTTTCTAACCATCTCTGTAGCCAGTTTGTTTGAAATAGGTAAATTAGTGGTAAAAAATTCCCAGGCACATATAAATGTGAAGCATGCAACCAATGTAGACGTATAGACACAGGCATTAAATTTACAATAAGAGGCAGACATTACTACACAAAAGAGAAATATAATTGCAATTCAAAATCAGTAGTCTACCTAGCACAATGTTATAGCTGCCCAGCATATTACATTGGCAAGACGGACTGTAGATTTAGAAATAGGGTGTATGAGCACACCTATTACATCAGTAAGGGTAAACAAGAGAGTCCCCTAGCTAGACATTGTAAGGACCACCCAGGACATGGGTTTAAATTCAGAGTCATCGACTCAGCTAAGATCGACCCCAGAGGGGGCCCTTTTTCACTACTACTTGAAGAACTAGAATTGCTGTGGCAACTGAGGTTGAATTCATATTATTGGCCTGGGTTAAATGAGGCCTGCTCGATAATATTTATATTGAAACTTAAAAATTTAATGAGATAACACTTCATCTTAGATTGGTCCTCTAGTGCAGTTAGACTTAAACAAAGTATTAGATATCCTTAGGACACATTGTGATAACTTAGTATGTCCACATCTACTTGTCACTATCCTTAAAACCTGCCCGCACCTAGTAATTTATGGGGTTCACCCCCTATGTTATTAAAAGGCATATTAAACCCTTTTAAGGACCTGAATGTGTTTATTCATAATACAATCCTAATATTTATAATTAAGGATGTACTGTGAGATACTGAAACTTAACTAACACTGACCCTTTTGAGTCAAAGTGCGTAAAGCTTAGGATAAATGCCTCAAAGATTTTTAAGTAAGGTAATTACTTATTATTTTTTACATTTTCTATGTGAATTTTTACTATTTATTAGAAGTATTTATACTAATGGGGTATACATAAATTATAACAAGTATTAAGAGTCGTTATTATTCGCTTCTTGCATTTCAATATATCCTATTAGGTTGAATATTATGTTAGCAACGAACTTATTAATTACTAACTTTTTGTTCGTTTTTTAACAAATGAAACATAGATTCTATTATATAGATTTATACATAATAAACATATCAAATTAAACCCATTGTTAATTTGAACATGTTACAGAATTGTAATAATACCACTGGTTTTAAATGTTGTTTCATTTTAGTAAATGTAAATATTAACTTTTGAGTGATACACCTTTTAGAAGGGCTGATTAGGCACTGAAGGATGTGTCTATATAAATGAGGGTTTTTTGAATTGTAATTGTCTGAAGAAATTTAGCCTATGAGCTAAATGAAAAAGTGCTTTACAACACAGTCTCAATAAAACTTTTTTCGGTTGGATTTACACAGTACTGGCCTTTCGTTTTTGTTTTAATGTAGCAATCATCTCATCTTTATTGACAACCATCTACTACTTAATCAGACTGACCAGATGTAGTTACTCATTGTTATTGGAAGCAAAACTCTCACATGAAGATTGCACAGCACCTCACTAAACCTACCACACACAAGTAAATTCAAACACATAGACTTACATATACTGAGGCTTTGT
>NW_025049982.1:12500-13954 GCF_019279795.1 Protopterus annectens
TATACATAACGTTCATATATCTAGGTATTGATACTGTATGGGCTGTTGCTGCAATAACAGTAAATACTGCAGTTTGTCATCATCTTTATTTTGTTACAAAGTGAACATGCTTATCCAGCTATATGGTTAGCTTTTCAATGGGCAACTACCTTAGCCTGACATTACAACAAAGTCACCTTGTCAAGAGCAATAATTTACCAAGTTAGGGGTTACTGTTCCAGCCCACAGTGTAGTCATTTGATTACTCACAATGTTTTTATTTTGAGTTCTGATTCTGAATTGCAGAGATGTGCTAAAATGTAGCTTTGAAGCTTGGCAAAACCTTGAGCTGCCTGGAATGTTTTCTGAAGTTTGACTGTAAACATTAATGCACATCAATGAAAAATTAAAAGTACATTTTCACAAAGCTGGAGCATAACTAAATTAAACAAAACAAACAATGAAAATAATTTTAAATCAAAGCAGCAGTTTTACCTCCCACCTTTACATCACCAAACAGAATTACTATTAGGATGAGTTATTAAAGCACTCAAGAACATTGCATTAGAGTTACTGGCTGGTATAAAACATACACTCAGTCAAATCTCAGACAGCCTACATGTCTACAGCTCCCCTGTCAGATATAGAGTTAATATATCAGCAGCTAGTGCAGACCACCTAGCATATCTAAGGCAGACCATCATGAACGTGTTTGTATTCATTCATTGGAATTGACCCCAATCAACCATGCATATATTCCACTTTCTGTGTTGTCTGGCTTTTAGGTTTAATGGCTTACTGTTTAATCTTTAACCATATTTATATGGATCTACTTTGATCCAACGAAAACACACTTCATTGAATCTAAAATGACTGAGCTAAGTTCCGCGAAAGTGCCTTTCAACGAAAGCTTACTTTCGTGAAACTCAGTAATATGCTGAGTAGTTGTCATAGATTGTGGTACAGTGGGGATAAGGGAATATTCCCTTTTCCCCACTGCATTGCAATCTTGGAGTTAGTATATATAAGTAGCGGGGGTGTGGGGGTGCAGGGGGGGCTTGCTCCCCTGCATGATTGCATTGTTGTTTTTTTTGTGTGCGTGTGTCTATGTTCTGTGTGTTTGAAATGCTGAGTTTTGCGAAAGTGAGATTTCATTGAAAGGCACTTTCGCAAAACTCAGCCAAGCCATTTTAGATGCGATTAATTTCATCCAAGCTGTATAGTTTTCATCTGATGAATTATATTGAATTGGAACACGTACACAATTATGTGTTTTCGTCGGATCAACATAGATCCATTTATATATACCTAATGAAAAATTTTCCAAAATGATTCATATTTTATACATGGATTACTAGAGATAACAATGAAATGTTAATGTTAGTTTACTGCTCTTTATTTTGGAAAATTCTGAGTGATATGCTTTGGTATTATTTTGGAAACTTCTGGGTGAGATGCATTTGTACTATTTCAAC
>NW_025049983.1:10000-14467 GCF_019279795.1 Protopterus annectens
GCAGTTGACATAGGGGATTATACCTAATTTTGTCAGCTTTTCAACAAAGACCCAGTGCGGTATTGTGTCAAAACCTTTGGGCAGGTCAAGGTGGGCAGTATGCACTGTTTTCCCTGTCCCATTGCTTTGGTGACGTTCTGAAAGAAGTCCATCAGGTTGCGTAGACATGACCTGTCTTTGATGAAACCAAACTGGGATGGATCCAGTGACTGCAGGTTTCCTATGTCAGTGTTTATTATATCCATGATAATTGTTTCCATGGCTTTGCACATGAGTCTAGTCAGACTTAATAGTCTGCAGGTACACAGATATATAGATGGGCCGCCCTTATTAGGAGGGATAGCAGTTGCAGTCCTCCATTCACTTGGCACACAGCCTGTCTGGAAGCACCAACTAAACAGTAATTCTACTGGTCCTGTTAGGTCATCTGTCATGGTATTAAGAAGGCATCCTGGGATATAATCAGGGCTCATTGCCACAATGTTCTTGGCCATAGAAAGTGCATTAAGGACTTGCTCCCTAGTGATAGTTGGGGGAACTATTACTGATGGGATTTCTGTAGGGGTGTCTGGGGGGAAGGGAGTAAATCTGGAGCTATTTTTGTTTGGCCAGTTGCTTTGTTATATCTTCTGGCTTTGTACAGACAGCTCCATTTACTATTACTTTGGCAGATTGCTGAGTATTGCTGACATAGCCCAATAAAGCCTTGTGATTGTTGGCTTGCAAAGCTAGTTTTACCCCAAACTTAGCTTTGGTAGACTTGATTAGCCCCCTAAATTGCTTGCTTAGACTGATTAGGGAGTTTTCACCTTGCTGGACATTCCAGTTTCTATTTTGCCTTGATTTTTTGTTCTTTTGTTATACAGTCATTTTGCTGCTGGGATTTCATAATGGTGGCTTGTTTTTTTTTTTTTTTTTTGACTTTCTCATGTTTTTTCTGGTAGGTACAGCTGCCCCAGTGTGGTTATTAATGTAATTGTACAAGAAGATTTTTGTAAACAATGCTTCATTGGCAGCATTGTTTTTAGGGATTGGGGAGGCTTGGTTGCCAGGGTATCACTTAATAATAGGTAGTCTGCCTTAGAATAATTCCTAAATGTAACAGGAATTACTGGGCTCCTGGAATTTATTCCAGCTTCAAAGGAGACAGCTTTATGATCTGACCTGACCAGTGAGGACATTACACTAGAGGGAATGCAGCGTTCATCCATGTTGGTGAAGACCAAGCCAAGGATGTTAGTGGTCATACGGACTAAGTAGTCTACAGTGTTTGTGTTAAAATCTGGTACTCCCTCAGTCTGCATGTTTGTGGTTGTGTATGATTTCCAGTGTAAAGTGTGATAGTTAAAATCACCCTTGAGTATGGTGATGGGTTGAATGGGTAGTGTCTCCAGTACATTTAAATAAGAGCCATGGGTTTCCTGGGTCATAAAGGGGGACCTACAGCATGCCAGGAAATGTTATGGGACTTTGCCTGTTATAATTTGGACATGGAAAAACTCAACAAGTCATACCATCTGACGAGTCTTGAGGTGTATTTGACACCCTCTACTTTTTGTTCCTTTTTATGTAGTAACTGGTGTTATAGTCCTGTGTAGCTACACTGGTAGACTGAAATCTGCCAGGGAGGAAAGGATGGAACAGGAGAAGGGAAAAGCTTTGTAGCATTGTTTTAAGATTAGTGAAGAACAGACCCACATGATTATGTTATTGTTGTACTGAGTAGGGTTATATGGAATGAATGGTTGATATTAATGTGCCTGTAATGTATGCAAAATAGTAGAATAAGTCTGGATAGCAGGTAAGCAAATGGGGGGGGGTGTAATTTGTGTATGTTTGCTTGTTTTTACCAGGCTGAGGAGTGGTGATTCATTACTGTGACAAAGCAGAAATTCCCTGCGGCTTCAAGAGCAGAATACATTTTTTCTTACATTTAATCCATTAACCACTTTTTAAAGGTTTTAGTTGTGCTATACAACTAATCCACTACATTTTGCACTGTTATAAAGCTTTTTTTTTACTGTTTCACTGCATGTTGTACTGTTTTAAGTGTATATTCATTGCTAGTTTCATTAATGTAACTTCATTTTTATTGAATTACTTAACTGTAAACTGCTTGTTCATACTGAGAGTTGTATTTCCTGTTAGTGGGTACTCTGTGCTTTTCTGTGCATTTTTTGTTGGGTTTCTGTCTAGTCAGGTAGCATACTCTGGATAGAGACATGCTGTTATCTAGGCCTGGTTATTTTGCTTGTTGAGTTTCCTGTCTTTCTGGCAGCCATCTTCTGCTGGTAGTGTCTTGTCTTTACTGTTAGTGAGAGTAACAGGGTTGCCTGACCTACTCTAGCACGAGTGATTGGTTGAAAGAGCAAGGGCTAGTAGGATTGAGTAGTAATTTGAGCTTTTAGATTCTTCCATCTTTTCTGGTATTTAAACCCTGTGTCTGCAGGGGACTGTGCTTGTTTTTACCAGGATGAGGAGTGGTGATTCATCACTGAGACAAAGCAGAAATTCCCTGAGGCTCCAAGAGCAGAATACGTTTTTTTTTACATTTATTTCATTGAATTGCACTTCCTAACACTTATAGTTATGCTATACAGCTAAACTACTACATTTTGCATGGTTATAAAACTTTTTTTTTACTGTTTCACTGGTTCATAGGTTGGTACTAGGCTATCAGCCCTAGGGCCTATACAAGCCTAATCATAAAAATTCCCTGGATATTTCTTCCCACAATATTTACTTCCCTGAACCCCTGTCTAGCAGGGCGACTAATGTGATCCCTGGGGTGAATTTCCTATCTCCCATCCCATTATCAAGGTTCCTTTTGAAGAGGGACAAGGAGGCGCTCTGCTTGACATGTATGGGCAGTCTATTCCAGAGAATGGAGAGTCTCTGGGTCAGGAACCTATCCCTCCAGCATGTTTAGTTCATTGTGATAACAAGGTTTAGATCCATGGAGCGTGTGGCTCTGAGGGATTGGGATTTCTTTAAGTGGAGCATGTCCAATGGCTCAGGGTTTGACATGGCCTTGTATGTTAAGCAGAGATCGCCTTTGAGTAGACGATATGCCACAGAGTACATCTGGAGTTTTTTTAGACGGTCAGCATAGGGCATCTGCATTAGGGCTGTGATTCTTTTAGTGAGGTATTTCTGCGGCCTTTCCAGCTGTTGCAGATGTCTTGTGAGGTACATACCAAATGGGGTGTTGTACTCTATAATGGGTCTAATGAGGGATGAGTACAGTGGGGCAATGACCTCCTTTTTTCTGGATGAAAAGCCCATAGTGATGAGGTGTGCCACATAGAAGGATTTCCTGACTGTTGTGGCGATGTGGTTATTGAAGGTGAGACCACTGTCCACCTGTGTACCTAAGTCTCTCATCACACTTTCAGTGTTTACTGTACTGCCACCCATGTGGTAATTCATGGGTACATGGTTTTTCCCAAAGGGGATAACTATACATTTCTTGGTATTAAACTCAAGCCCATGGCTCTGGCACCAAGCATCTGTTTCTGTAAGGCCCTTTTGTAGAATATCCACATAATTTGGGGATTCAGTAATGGCTCCCAGTTTGCAGTCATCTGTGAACTTTGTTAGCCAGAGTTCCTTAGTGTTGGCCTGTACTTCAGAGAAGTAGATGCCAAACAAGAGCAGTCCCAGAACTGAACCCTGAGGTACTCCACTTGTCACTTGTCTGGAACTGGATTTGGAGTCGGCTACTTTTACAGTCAGGTTCCCGTCCAGTAAGCCAGTTGGCAACCCATCGAGTGACATAGAGATTTATGCCCAGCTTAGTAAGTTTATCTATGATTCCAGAGTGGGGATGGTGTTGAAGGCCTTGCCAAGGTCCATATAGGCTGTGTAGACTGCCTTACCCTTGTCCACAGCTCTGGAGACTGATTTGAAGAAGTCAATCAGGTTCAGACAAGATCGGCCTTTCACAAACCCAAACTGAGTGGGGTCCAATGTTTGAAGGTTGCCAATGGCTTTTATTATAAGTTCCATGCTAATGCATTCCATGCCCTTGCAGATTAGGCTTGTCAGACTGATGGGATGGTAGTTCCCTGGATCCAAGGTGGATCCCCCCTTCTGCAGTGGGATAACTGTAGATGTCCACCACTGAGTGGGCATGAAGCCTGAGGTAAGGCTATGATTAAACATGACACTTAGGTGAGGTGCCAGTTCATTTTGTAGTTCATGTAGTACATGGCCCGGGATTTCAGCTGGTCCCATGGATGCTGTATTCTTAGTTTTGGAGAGTGCATTTTCTACCTGTGTGGTCGTAATTACCAGAATTTGGCAATCTTTTGGAATTGAGATGGGCCCTTTAGGGGGTGAGAGGGGGGTGAAGCTGGCACTAAATCCATCTGCCAGGATATTGGCAATATATTTGGGATCAGTATATTTAATGCCATTCTGTTGTAGCTCAGAGAAGATCTGAGCAATATCATTTAGAATAGATCT
>NW_025049984.1:0-14960 GCF_019279795.1 Protopterus annectens
TATAAATAAATTATAAATTTTTTTGTGTGTGTGTGTGTGTGTGTGTGTGTGTGTGTGTATCTATCTCTATATGGATAGACAGATATACAGTTTTAAATACATATACAGAGAAAGGTGAGGCAGGAGTAGAAATTTTAAAATTCATATAAATAAGTGACTATAAAAACTTTAGTAAAGGTTTCAGTCTTTCCTACTTTCTTGTAAAAATGTAAACACTGCAAGAAATTCCAAAAACACCAAAGCAGTGCAAGTCAAATCATCCAAAACACAACCTCTTTCCACACAGATTTCTAAAGATTCATGGTCGTTTTTAGAGGAAATAATAGGACCATATTTAGTGAGGAATTTAATTTCCTCACTATAGATGTCAAGGACCTTTATTCCTCCATTTCCCACGTGGAAGCAATGGAATGGGTAGTCTCTATAATGAAACAAAAAGAAGCACCATGTCACGAGATTAAGTTGGTTGAGGAACTCTTGGACATAATCCTGTCATGCATCTATGTAACATTTAAAAACAAGTACTACCTTCAAAAAATAGGTGTGGCCATGGGCTCCTTTTGTGGGGCCAGTGGGGCCAATTTGGTAATGGTGTTTTGGGAGAGGGAGTATGTTATGTCTAACTCATACATCCAAGAGAAAATTCAATTGTATACACGTTTCTTGGATGACATATTTATTTTAGTTAAGGGGGACATACAAGTTGCACAAGAGATTGCTGAATTTTTCAGCTCTACATCAGAATTCCTCAAATTTACATCATGTTTTGCACAAAATAGACTAGCATACTTGGATGTAGATTTAATTAAAGACATGAGCAATGCATGCTTCATAGCAAAAATATTTCATAAGGACACATATTCTAATTCTTTCTTGCAGTACTCTAGCTGTCATCCCTTTACACAAAAGAAATTTGTAATAAAGGGCCAACTACTTAAAGCTGCGAGGATGGTCACTAAAGACCACAATTTTCAGGAAGAATGTGGCTTTATGAGAGATTTATTCTTGAAAAGAGGCTACCCCGTCACCCTAATCCAGGATTTAATTGAAGGAGTCCAGTGAAAAAGGGAAAGGGGAATTTATTTGCCCATCTGGAACCAACACAGTGGACACATTACGGAACTACCAGTTTTCAGACAGACTATTAGCCCTTACAGCTTTATCAATACATACAGCCTAGATGCTAAAGTGTGGTTTCCATAATCCAGAAGAACTGGGACATATTAATGAATGATGGTGTATTGAGAACCAAATTCCAGGAAAAATCTGGGATTGTTTTTAAATGGGGAAACAACTTGAAAAAATACTGGAAAGGAAACCAAAATAGGCAAGTAAACACAATGGGTATGTTTAAATGCAACATGTGCAGATATTGTAAATACATGGACATTTGAGATTAGGGGCAAGAGATACAAAACAAGGGATAAACTTGATTGTCAAAGCAAGCAGGTAGTATACCTAGCAAAGTGCACATGCTGTCATGTATTCTATATTGGAAAAACTGACAGAAAACTCTGTGAACGGGTATACGAACATGTGTATGCCATGAGGAGACACAAAGCGGAGAATGTACTTGCAAGACACATCATGGAGTACCCACAACACCAGTTTACATTTCGGGCAATAAATCAAGTTAAGAATGAAGGGAGAGGGGGGCCATTTTCATTGATTTTAGAGAAAAATAAACTTATGTGGCAATTGAGGCTGGACGCTTGCCATTAACCAGGGATAAATGAACTAAGTTCCATTATGTATATTTTAAAATTAAGAAGCTTAAGCCGGTAGTAAAAAATGTTTTTCTTTTTATTTTTATTAATATTTTTTATACTGCTTGGATACATACAAACACATGCTTTAAAACATATTTTGTACAGATGTATATAAATATATGCTTCACAATACAATATTTTTAAAGAAAATATTTTTTGTAAACATTTTTTAGAAATGTTTTTATTTATTTATTAGGTAGGTTTATGTATGCAACTAATGTTCCTTGATGTTTATAATATAGTAGAACTGTTTGTTTTATTTGAAGGGAGGTGGAGTTTGCTTCCTAAGCAAGAAATGGACAGCCACTCATTTTACTGTTTTTAAACATGTGATAGGAAGGAGGGGAATTTAAACCCCAGTGTTTTAAAATGTTTTTATCTGAAGAAGTTGTTTTTTGTAAACAACAAAAAGCATTGTTAAAGCTTAATAAAACTGTTTCCTGCATCTGTGTGGAAAGAGGTCGTGTTTTGGGTGATTTGACTTGCACTGCTTTGGCGTTTTGGGAATTTCCTACTTTCTTGACTATAAATATGTAGGACATAAAAATACCTGATGCTGATTACTAAGCGTGTTAAATGAATATGCAGAGTAGTACAAAGTAAGATGGGAGATAAACAGCAATTAACAGTAACAGTAACAGTAGTTTACATTTCGTGACCTAAAAGGGATGCTACGTGACTGATTTGTGTTGTTTCTTATTTGTACAAGAGCACAACTGACCGCTTCTGAGTTTATTTAGGTTTGTGTGGAGCCTACTTAAGTTTGCTATTTGGGTGGTTTCATGGCTCTTCATTATATACTGCTGTTACAATAAAAGATACGTGGCCTGGATGGCTTCTGTGTCCTGCATTATTTACTACTGTTACAATAAAAGATAAGATGCCTGGGTGGCTTCTCTGTTCTTCATTATGTCCTGCTGTTACAATAAAGGATAAGAGGCCTGGATGGCTTCTCTGCTCTTCATTATGTACGGCTGTTACAATAAGAGGCCTGGATGGCTTCTCTGCCCTTCATTATGTACTGCTGTTACAATAAAGGATATGAGGCCTCGATGACTTCTCTGTCCTTCCTTATGTACTGCTGTTATGATAAAGGATAAGAGGCCTGGATGGCTTCTCTGTTCTTCATTATGTACGGCTGTTACAATAAGAGGCCTGGATGGCTTCTCTGCCCTTCATTATGTACTGCTGTTACAATAAAGGATAAGAGGCCTGGATGGCTTCTCTGTTCTTCATTATGTACTGCTGTTACAATAAAGGATAAGAGGCCTGGATGGCTTCTCTCTTCATTATGTACTGCTGTTACAATAAAGGATAAGAGGCCTGGATGGCTTCTCTCTTCATTATGTATGGCTGTTACAATAAAGGATAAGAGGCCTGGATGGCTTCTCTGTTCTTCATTATGTCCTGCTGTTACAATAAAGGATAAGAGGCCTGGATGGCTTCTCTGCCCTTCATTATGTACTGCTGTTACAATAAAGGATAAGAGGCCTGGATGGCTTCTCTGCTCTTCATTATGCACTGCTGTAACAATAAAGGATAAGAGGTCTAGATGGCTTCTCTGCTCTTCATTATGTACAGCTGTTATAATAAAGGATAAGAGGCCTGGATGGCTTCTCTGCTCTTCATTATGTACTGCTGTTACAATAAAGGATAAGAGGCCTGGATGGCTTCTCTGTCCTTCATTATGTACTGCTGTTACAATAAAGGATAAGAGGCCTGGATGGCTTCTCTCTTCATTATGTACTGCTGTTACAATAAAGGATAAGAGGCCTGGATGGCTTCTCTGCCCTTCATTATGTACTGCTGTTACAATAAAGGATAAGAGGCCTGGATGGCTTCTCTCTTCATTATGTGCTGCTGTTACAATAAAGGATAAGAGGCCTTGATGGCTTCTCTCTTCATTATGTACGGCTGTTACAATAAAGGATAAGAGGCCTGGATGGCTTCTCTGCCCTTCATTATGTGCTGCTGTTACAATAAAGGATAAGAGGCCTGGATGGCTTCTCTCTTTATTATGTGCTGCTGTTACAATAAAGGATAAGAGGCCTGGATGGCTTCTCTCTTCATTATGTGCTGCTGTTACAATAAAGGATAAGAGGCCTTGATGGCTTCTCTCTTCATTATGTGCTGCTGTTACAATAAGGGATAAGAGGCCTGGATGGCTTCTCTGCCCTTCATTATGTGCTGCTGTTACAATAAAGGATAAGAGGCCTGGATGGCTTCTCTCTTCATTATGTGCTGCTGTTACAATAAAGGATAAGAGGCCTGGATAGCTTCTCTCTTCATTATGTGCTGCTGTTACAATAAAGGATAAGAGGCCTTGATGGCTTCTCTCTTCATTATGTGCTGCTGTTACAATAAGGGATAAGAGGCCTGGATGGTTTCTCTTCTCTTCTCTTCTCTTCTCTTCTCTTCTCTTCTCTTCATTATGTGCTGATGTTACAATAAAGGATGGGAGGCCTGGATGGCTTCTCTGCTCTTCATTATGTGCTGCTGTTACAGTAAAGGATAAGAGGCCTGGATGGTTTCTCTTCTCTTCTCTTCTCTTCTCTTCTCTTCTCTTCTCTTCATTATGTGCTGATGTTACAATAATGGATAAGAGGCCTGGTTGGCTTCTCTGTTCTTCATTATATACTGCTGTTACAATAAAGGATGAGGCCTGGATGGCTTCTCTGTTCTTCATTATATACTGCTGTTACAATAAAGGATAAGATGCCTGCTCTGTGGTGATTCTATTTCATTATGACTGTATGCAGACTGGGGCTCCAGTGCTCTTTTGTTGATGGTTCAGCCCTCCCCCCAGCTTCTGTGATTATTTTTACAGGTTGCCACAGTTCAGACTAATTTAATGCGGTCCTTCATTTATTTCTTCCTTTTCTTCTTTGTCTGTTTTTTGTAACCCTGACTTTTTCTATTTTCCTGCCTACCTTTCCACTGTCCCTCCCTCCTTCCATTCCAAATGATTGCCCTTTACCACTTTCTTCCCTGCATTGCTAAATGAACTAATGGGTTTCCATCTCGCTATGAACCTTTCATGTAGGGTATGTTGGTGTGGGGAGCTTTCAGAGGCTTACTGCTCCACCTGGAGCACTTCCTTTACTCTTCTCTGGGCCAATGTAGACTTGAGCACTAAAGAATTAAGTTTTATCAACCTGAATTATTGATTAGTACCCCATTTATGTTTGAGAATACAAATGATTGTGTAATTTTTTCTTGCAGATTTTAATATTTGTTATGCTGGGTTTTGTTGTAGCGATCTGGAATGGGGACCATGTACTCCCATCGGCCTTAGAGGCCTCGGCCTAGTCACTCTGCATAGTCTAGGATACTTAATCTTGGGCTTTGTTTCCATAGTTTATATAATTTATCATTGTTTCTTTTTTGGATGGAATTGTATTGTTTTGATATTTTTCTTAAAGCTTTCAAATTCCTGGGTTACTTTTCTCTAACAAGTGTTGTTTGGTTTGAGTTCGGGTAGGAAATAAGGGCTGTATACCCCAACAAAGTGTGGGAGACTTTAATCTGAGGATAAACTGTTGGTCTGCCTTTCACTGAGCCTAATTACAGGGTTCTTCCCACTGTATGGAAGAAGTTTCTGAGTTTAAATGTCACCACGCTCAATTCAAAATTAATAGTTCTCAGGTATATCTATAGCAGAGGCACTCCACTCAGTGCTTCTTAGCTTTTCCAGAAGCCTATTTGTTAGCCATTTCACACTTCAAGTTATGTCATACTGTACATTAGTTGGTATAATGTGCCTTCGTACACCATCTATAACAGTGGGAGGAAAAGAGGGATTATTATTTTGCTCCTGTATGGTACTGTGCATTTCTGAATTTTGTAAAATGTTGTTATTGAAGATGGTTTAGTTACTGGTTTTATCTTGAAATGTTCTTAGAAGATTCCCACTGTTTCTTCTGATTTTATAACAGCATGGGTGCTAAGGAAGACAGGAGGACTTAGCAACTTTGCTAACTAACTTACTAACTAGTATACTAACTTACTAACTAGTATACTGCTCAGCAAGCTCCTGCCTGGTGCCCTGCAGAGTTCTACAGCAGCAGAGAGACAAAAGAGAGACTTTGGAGTGATTAAGTATCATTTTTCTGCATTTTCTTGCTGCCTTTAGCTAATTCCACCTAAAACGCTGATTTTCTAGAGTTTCCGTGATTTAAAAAGCTTGTTTCAGCTACATATTTTGTTTATTTTACTGCCTGCACTTTAACAAAGTCATTTTTGTGTTTAAATTACCTGTCTAACGGTTGTAGGCTACACACTCAAGTGTGATAGCCATTTCTGTGCATTTAAAGTGTTTTTTTTTATTGTATCTGCTTTATTTTCTGAAAAAAAAAAAAAATACTTGTTTTCCCGCCTTTCTAAGCTAGTTTAGTCCAGTTTTCAGGTTAGTGCTGAATTCAGGGCTGAGTTACAAGTTTCTGTGTTTGCCCATACCTTACTGGGACAGAAGGAAGTTTCTCTATTCACTGTGAGAGAGGGAGCTTTGAGCATCCTATCTGTCCCTTGAGGAATGGTTTCTGCCCAGAAATTAGTAGTTTATTGGCCATTTTGGTCTAATTTCTATCTCTTTCATTTCCCTGCTATAGAACCTGCATTTGCAAGGTTTTTGTGCTAGTATACAGCTCAGCAAGCTCCTGCCTGGTACCCTGCAGTGTTCTACAGCAGCAGAGAGACAAAAGAGAGACTTTGGAGTGATTAAGTATCATTTTTCTGCATTTTTTTTGCTGCCTTTAGCTAATTCCACCTAAAATACCAATTTTCTAGAGTTTCTGTGATTTAAAAAGCTTGTTTCAGCTACATATTGTATTTATTTCACTGCCTGCACTTTAACAAAGTCATTTTTGTGTTTAAATTACCTGTTTAACTGTTGTAGGCTACACACTCAAGTGTGATAGCTATTTCTGTGCATTTTAAGTGTTTTTTGATTGTATCTGCTTTATTTTCTGAAAAAAAAAAAAAAACCTTTCTAAGCTGGTTTAGTCCAGTTTTCAGGTTAGTGCTGAATTAAGGGCTGTGTTACAAGTTTCTGTGTTTGCCCATGACTTATTTGGACAGAAGGAAGTTTCTCTGTTCCCTGTGAGAGAGAGGGAGCTTTGAGCAGCCTATCTGTCCCTGGAGGAGTGGTTTCAGCCCAGAAATTAGTAGTTTATTGGCCATTTTGGGTTAATTTCTATCTATTTCATTTCCTTGATATAAAACCCACATTTGCAAGGTTTTGAGCACCGGGCAGCACCAGTTAGCTAGGGTATAACTATTCCCAGCTCCACAAAGTCTACTCTTCAATTTTTCCCTTGGAACTAGACACATTTTCAACTTAAGTACTCAAATCATTCACTTCTCATCCCGGCACTTGCTCAAAACTCATAGCAAGCACTAATAAACCTTAGCATTAGACCCCCCTATACTGTAGAGAAGGACAAAGCTCTCTATTCGACCTTACCAGCCAATGAGTAAAACAGTTCACTGTACCTATCCAGGCATGTCCAAAGGGCAGTTTCAGTTGTACTCTCCAGTCCAGTTGGTGAATCTGGGCATTTTGAGGCAATGTTACAATTGCCTCATGTACACAGACAACCCTCTCCTCCTTCCATCAAACAGTAATACATGTGAGAGATGCAATTATACAGCCAAACTGGAGGCTAAGCTCTCTCAACCCATGACTGGACCAGGCAGTCAAGAGGAGAAGGGAATTACTTGCATCACACTACCAGTCTCACACAGACCTATGAAACAGCACTGGCAAAAAACACACATAAATACACAAAAACATACTTGGAGGCTCTAAATAAAAATCTGCAAAAGCAACAGAGACCTCCAAAGCAGACATCCAAGCAACCTCCACCCCCAACACAAACCATGAAACACATACTTCACAAAACCAGTGTGCCACACAATCACAGCCCTTAAGGCAAAATAACATACCCAACATGCTAGTAATAGGTGACTCTGTAGTGAGGCACACTGACGTCCCACTCACTAGACTGAACAAGGAGAAGGTTACTGTTAGTTGCCTGTCAGGTGCCAGGATCCGCCACATAACACAAGCACTCAGGTCACTCCAGAAAAAGTACAAATATGACTCTGTCATTGTCCATGTTGTTGTGAATGACCTGAGCCATACCTCTCTGGACTACATGAAAAGAGACATGGAGGAGCTCTCTGATCATGTAGCCCAGGCCGGTATGACCCTGACCCTGAGTAGCATCCGGGCCTCACCAAGAATGATACCATGGTATAGAGAAAAAAATTGTCAATTTCAACAATTGGCTAAGCTTCTGGTGTCATTCAAAGGGGATCCAGTGTCTATCAACCTGGGATGACATGCTCAACAAGCCGCACTGCTTTGCTAGAGACGGCTTGCACTTGTCACCCTTAGGCATTCGAATGCTGGCCACGGCTCTTGCCACCCCCATAGTGCCTTTTTTAGGCAAGGCTCAAAAGACAAACCCACTGCTGTAAATAGCACAAGTAACAAAAAACTGAGGGTAATGCTGCTCAATAACAGAAGTCTAAACCTCAAAATGCATGCACTCCAGCCACTCCTCAGTATGGAGAAAATCAATATATGTGCAGTTACAGTAACCTAGTTTAAGGCTCCAGAGAGCACCCCAGCACTACCAGGTTACAACTCATACCATACATTTCGGCCATAAAACCCGAACCGAAATACAAAAGGCGGGGAAGTATCCATTTTCATCAAGGATACCCACACCTCCAGGTTAGTGGCACAGCACGATGCTTCAGAGATCATCCATATGCAACTAACAATAGGAAAAACTGCTATTCAAATTATAGCTTGCTACAGATCACCCACCATGTCCCAGGACCCCCACTCCACATTCCTGGAAACACTGGGAAACATAAAGGTCCTACCAAACACCCTGATATTGGGTGATTTCAATAACCCAAACATTAACTGGGAGAACTACTCAAGTACGAACTCCCTTGCCCAACATTTCCTAGAATTTATAAACTCAAACACCCTGGATCAACTGGTCATCACCCCCACCAGATGTGACAACATATTGGACCTGGTTATCACCAACATGGGTGAACGGTGTTCCACACCGGAGGTCAACCCCTCGCTGGTTAGATCTGACCATAAACTAATCACTCTGGATATCCACATTCTGCCACCACCCCAGTCAAAGAAACCACAGTGAAAAACTTTTCAAAAGCAAACCTCACGTTACTTAAGACCGAGGTGGGAAGTTTCAAAGCCTCCATGCTAAAGGATAATGCTGTCCAAGCTGCAAAATCCTTTATTAATGCACTCTATGGGCACCTACAAGAATGCATGGATTGTGCTATCCCAAACAAAACCAAGACTCACTCCTCCAAGAAAAGACAACCAGTCTGGTGGACCCCTGCCATAAACAAGCTATGCAATAGAAGGAGGAAACTAGTACAGAAAAGAGTAAAATCCCAAGAAGGGAAACTACATTCCCTCATAAAATCATCCAAGGCTAGCTTTGAAAGAAAAATTGCCATGGACTCCAAAGATAACCACAAGGCATTCTTTAGCTATGTCAAGAATCTAAGTGGCAATTCTCAGATCTGCTCGGAGTTAGTGCAGAATGGCACAAAATACACTGAACCAACTGATATAGCCAACATCCTGGCAGAAAGGTTCAGTGCAAACTTCACCTCCCTCACAACCCCAAAAGGGCCCATAACTACAGCAGAAGAATGTAGTGCCCCTGAAATCACAGACACTCAGGTTGAAACAGCCCTCTCCAAAGCCAAAAACACAGCATCAAATCTGGAACCATCATTTAAAGAATTTCTGCTAATATTGAAGGAAACTGCATTACTGGAAACCAGAGTAAAAGAACTAAGATTAGCACCAAGATGATGGAACAAGAATCCATGGGAAAAAATACTATCACTTATTGAGACACTAAATTTGAATTCAAACTCTTAATGAGAGTAAAAGAAAAAGGAACAAATGATCTCTCATTAATATGATGTTACTCTGACTAGACTGATCAATATAATAATTTAATTTCAGGCCAACTGTAAATATTGTATATAGTTGATCATACTGTTTTACTTATCAGAAAATGTATTAAGATTATTATACAATAAAATTATTTGAAAGATTAATAAAAAACACTTGGAGTAAAAAACACAGCATAAATGGAACTGGATGGTGTCCCAAGCTGCGTCTTACACGAGCTCAAAGATGAACTAACTCCTCACCTAAACACACTGTTTAAACTCAGCCTCTCCACAGGCTACATGCCTGTTTAAACTCAGCCCCTCCACAGGCTACGTGCCCACAGAGTGGCGCACAGCAATGGTTATTCTGCTCTACAAAGGTAGAGCCACAACGAACCCCGGGAACTATCGCCCTATAAGCCTGACTAGCTTGGTCTGCAAAGCTATGGAGTGCATCATCATGGATCTCATTAACAGAGACATTGGAAACCTCCAAACACTGGACCCTACCAAGTTCAGCTTAAAAAGGGCAGATCATGCCTCCTAAACCTGGTGGACTTCTTTGAAACAGTTACCAAGGCTATAGACGAGGAAAAGGTGGTCCACACAGCCTACCTAGACCTCGCAAAGGCCTTTGACACCATTCCCCACTCAGGTATTATAGACAAGCTCATAAACCCCTATGTCACAAGATGGGTTGCCAACTGGCTCATGAACAGAACCCACATGGTAAGAGTTGTGGGAGTTAGGTCTGACTCTAAACCAGTTACAAGTGGCATTCCCCAGGGCTCAGTCCTAGGACCCCTCCTGTTCAGTATATACTTCTCAGAGGTACAGGCAAGCACAGGTGGACTATGGCTGACCAAGTTCGAAGACGACTGCAAACTAGGGGCAATAACTGACTCTCTGGCTGGCACAGACATCCTCCAAAAGGGTTTCACTGAGACAGATACCTGGTGTCAAAACCATGGCCTCAAGCTAAATGCTAAAAAGTGCATAGTCATCCCCTTTGGAAAAAATAAAGTACCCCCAAACTACCACATAGGTGGTAGCCCCCTAAATATGGAAGACGTAATAAGGGATCTGGGGACCCAAGTAGATAGTAACCTCTCCTTTGATAATCACATTGCCAAAGTGGTTAGAAAATCCTTCTATGTGGCCCACCTAATCACAAAAGGGTTTGCATCCAGATCGAAAGAGGTCATTGGGCCCCTCTACGCATCACTCATCAGACCCATCATAGAGTACAGTGTCCCATTTGGGATGTACCTTACAAGGCACCTGCAATAACTGAAAAGACCACAGAAGTTCCTCACCAAGAGGATCACTGGCCTCAAGCAGATGCCCTATGCAGCTCGACTGAAGAAACTCCAGCTGTACTCGATTGCATATCACCTACTCAGAGGTGATCTCTGCCTGACATACAAGGCCATGTCCAACCGAGAATTGTTGGACATGCTCCAACTAAAGAAAACCATATCCCCTCGAGCCACATGCTCCAGGGATCTAAACCTCACCACAACAATAAATAGGATGTGCTGGAGGGATAGATTCCTGTCCCAGAGACTTCCCATGCTCTGGAACAAGATTCCAATCTACATTAGGCATAGCCCCTTGCTAACCTTCTTCAAGAGAAACCTTGACGAGTGGATGGGAAACAGAAAGTTTACCCCAGGGATCACTTCAATGGCTCTACTGGACAGAGGCACAAGGAACTAATCTAAGGGGGCGGCGAAAGCCAACACATTCTGACTAGACTTATAAATGCTTTTGGGTAGATAGCCTAGTACCTACCTATGAACCTATGAACTTGAGAATGCAACCTACCTTTGAAAAGACATTCTGTCATTTTATGTGACTATACATTTGTGTCTTCCAGCATAGACTCCAGTGCAGCTAAGGACACAAATTTGTCTGCATTAGCAAAACTTTTTTAGAAAGCATCATAGTAACAATAGACTGAATGATTTAGGTGCTAATGATTATAGTGGTGGCCATACTTCAGCCAAATCAGTTGCCTGATCATTTGATGCTGCATGTCACTCTGAATTCCTTAAGCCAGACCCAGCACATTTGGATCCTCTTCACCTATTTTAGAAAAATAGAGGATTTCCAAGTAGTCATCAGGTGGTCCCCTACCATTAATAAACTCTACAACAGAAGGAAGAAACTGTTGCAGAAAAAGGTGAAGTCCCAAGACTGGAAAAACTCCCTTATTAGCCTCAACAAAAAGTTGAGATCCCCTCATCAAAACCTCTAGAGCCAGCTATGAAGGCAGAATTTTGGCAGACACTAAAAACAACTACAAAGCCTTCTATAGTTATATCAAGAATCTCCATGGCAATACCCAGGTTTGTTCTGAGTTACTGCACAGTGGTACCTCCTATACTGAATCAGCAGATATAGCCAAAATACTGGCCAACAGATTCAGTGCCAACTTTACCCCTTTCTCCCCCACAAAGGACCAATCAGAATACCGGAGGAATACCAGGCACCCAGCATTACTGCAGCATAGGTTAAAGCTGCATTGTCCAAGGCCAAGAATACAGCTTCCATGGGACCCAACTATATCCCGGATGTGTTCTACATGAACTACAAAGTGAACTGGCACCACATCTGTGTGCCCTGTTCAATCACAGCCTCACCTCAGGCTTTGTCCCTACTGAATGGCGCACTGCTACAGTCATCCTTCTCCATAAAGGGGGAGTGACTACAGACCCTGGGAACTATCGCCCCATTAGCCTGATGAGTCTGATATGTAAGGCTATGGAGCACATCATCATCATGGACCTAATTAACAAGGATACAGGAAATCTTGAAACTCTAGATCACATGCAATTTGGTTATGTGAAAGGTAGATTATGCCTGCTCAACCTGGTTGACTTCTTTGAGTCAATCACCAGAGCTGTGGATGAGGGCAAGGCAGTTCATACAGCTTACCTCAACCTGGCCAAGGCCTTTAATACCATTCCCCACTCAGGAATTATTGACAAAATCACCAAACAAGGCATCAACCCCTATATCACTAGATGGGTTACAAATTGGCTCACAGATAGAACCCACAGTGTGAAAGTAGCAGACTCCAAGTCAGACTGCTGACCAGTCATGAGTGGAGTCCCACATGGATCAGTCCTGTGTCCCCTCGTGTTTGGCATCTACTTCTCAGAAGTCCAGGCTAACACAGAGGGACTCTGGCTGACCAAGTTCACAGAAGACTGCAAGCTGGGAGCCATTATTAACTCCCCAAGTGATGTAGACATCCTACAGAAAGGCCTCACTGAGACCAATGACTGGTGTCAAAACCATGGCCTTAAGCTTAATGCCAAAAAATGTGTCATCATCCCCTTTGGGAAAAACTCAGTTCCCATTAATTGCTGTATCAAATTGGAGCCCAATGAACACTGAAAGCTTTATAAGATATCTGGGGACACAGGTTGACAACAACCTCTCCTTTGACCACCACATTGCCATTGTGGTCAGAAAGTCCTCCTATGTGGCACATGTCATTACCAAGGGTTTTTCATCCAGGAAGAAAGAAGTCATCATCTCTCTCTCTACTCTTCCGTCATTAGGCCAGTCATTGAGTATAATGCCCCATTTGGCATGTACCTCACTAAACACATGCAACAGCTGGAAAGGTCACAAAAGTACCTCACAAAGAGGATCATAGGCCTTAAACACATCCTACATGGACAGACTCAAAAAACTCCCACTATTCTCCGTCTCATATTGTCTACTAAGAAGTTATCTCTGCTTGACTTATAAAAGCCATGTCTGATCCAGCTGTGTTAGAAACACTTCATCTAAAGAAATCCCAATCCCTCCACACCACATGCTCCAGAGACCTCAACCTCATTACCACAATCAACAGAACATGCTGGAGGAACAGGTTCATAACCCAGAGACTGCCCATACTCCAGAATAGCCTTCCTATACATGTCAAGCTGAGCACCTCAGTGGCCCTCTTCAAGAGAAATTTTGATGAGTGGATGGGAAATAAAAAGTTCACCCCGGGGATCACTCCAGTGTCTCTACTTGATAAAGGCACTGGGAACTAATGTCGGGTTGCACGAGGCCAGGACACGTCTATGGGCTAGGCTTCTAAAGGCTAGTACACACCTATGAACAATCAAATCTTCCTACAGCTGATGAAGAGATGTCTTACCCCAACCTATTTTTTGGGACTCCCTAAGTGTTATCTTCACATCAGGTTGGGAAAAGCCTGTGTAAGGAATAGCTACATATTCTAAGACCTTGCATGAAAAGCAGCATTGTCTACCTATTGCTAAACCCAGGCGTGCACCCCATCTTTCAGTGCTGCCTAGTCTCTGTTGACTTTAGAACCTTCTCTGAGTTCTGCTTGCAATTGATCATGGCTACCAGTGGTTTATGCTGTGAGCTGACTATTTCACTGGGGATGATTTTGCCACCAGTGGTTTATGCTGTGGGCTGACTATTTCACTGGGGATGATTTTGCCACCAGTGGTTTATGCTGTGGGCTGACTATTTCACTGGGGATGACTTTGCATTCTCTCACTCTACTCCAATGCATCAAGATGCCGTAAACAGAGTGAGATGGAATTACTGCGAATTCTGCCCACAAGTCAACAAGCAACTATCTTGCAGTTTTAAGGTCCAACCACACAACAGTGCTGTCCTTTATTTAGTAGATCTTATCTCAGGGATAGCGACCTGCAGGCCATTACAATATTTGAAAATTATGCAAACTTATTTTCCATCAATGGTTGTATTCCCATTGAGGAAATATCTCAGTTGCTAAAATAGTTATGGTCTTTGTTTTTCATGCACAAAGTACAAGGTTCCATCCTGACTTCTGACCCTTGTCTGGAGTTTACATATTCCTTTAGTGGGGTACCTTCCCACCTCCCCAAAATATATGCTGGGAGAATCCACATGTATCTCACCTAAAAATGGAGTCATGGGCAACAGCAGAGAGACTAGGTGGTGTCTATTGGGAGGAGAGTATAAAGGCCAACTGCTTTAGGCATTAACTGTGAGACATACTTCCCTGGACCATATGAAGAGAGATATTAATGATCTCTCTGAATATGTGTCCGAGGCTAGTATGGTCCTAGTAGTGAGTAACATTCTACCTTCACTGAGGACTCTCTGAATATGTGCCCGAGGCTAGTATGCTACTAGTAGTGAGTAACATTCGACCTTCACCATGAATGATGCCACAGTATGAAAAATAGTTTTTGGATTCTG
>NW_025049985.1:0-13510 GCF_019279795.1 Protopterus annectens
GTTCTTAGCCTTGCATTCCTTTCTTGGATAAAAGGAGGCTTCTTTGTTCACCAGTGGCAGTGGGGAGCTTAGAGTAGCCTATCTATCCCTGGAGGAGTGTTTCCAGCACAATAATCTGGTAGTCTATTGGCTGTTTTGGGCCAATTTCTAGCTATTTCAAGTCCCCCTGTATAAAACCCGCTTTGGCGCGGTGTTTGAGCTTGTTACTACTCAGCAAGCTCCTCATGGTCCTGCAGTGGTGCTAGCAGCAGAGAGGCAAAAAGAGCAACTGCTAACCTGATAAATAAGTTTTTTTCCTGCTACTACCTGGGCGACTGTCCAGTCTAGCTAAACTGCAAGTATTTCTGCTTCTTGAACTGTTTTAAACTGTTTAAAGTTGTTTTTGCACCTGCACTTTTAAAGTTTGTCCTATTTGTTGCATTTACCTGTTGAGGCTACATACTCAAGTGCGCTAGCCTGTGTTAAATATTTATTGCATTTTCCTGCTGTTTGTTGCAAAAAAAAAAAGAAAAAAAAAACAAAAAAAATTATCCTTGTTTCTCGTCTTTCCTGACCTAGAGTAGTCCAAATACAGGCTTTGCTGTATTCTGGACTTTTGGAAAGTTCCTGTGTTGCCCATTTCCTTTCTTGGATAAAGGGAGGCTTCTTTGTTCACCAGTGGCAGTGGGGAGCTTAGAGCAGCCTATCTATCCCTGGAGGAGTGTTCCCAGCATACGAATCTAGTAGTCTACTGGCCGTTTTGGGCCAATTTCTAGCTCTTTCAAGTCCCCCTGTATAAAACCCACTTTGGTGCATTTTTTGTGCTTGTTACTACTCATCCAAGTTCCTCGTGGTCCTGCAGAGTGTTGCTAGCAGCAGAGAGGCTAAAAGAGTGACTGCTAACCTGATAAAAGTGTTTTTTATTTCATGCTACTACCTGGGTGACTGTCCAATCTAGCTAAACTGCAAGTATTTCTGCTTCTTGAACTGTTTTAAACTGTTTAAAGTTGTTTTTGCACCTGCACTTTTAAAGTTTGTCCTGTTTGCTGCATTTACCTGTTGAGGCTACACACTCAAGTGCGCTAGCCTGTGTTACATATTTATTGCAATTTCCTGCTGTTTGTTGCAAAAAAAGAAAAAAAAAAATGATCCTTGTTTCCCATCTTTCCTGACCTAGAGTAGTCCAAATACAGGCTTTGCTGTATTCTGGACTTTTAGAAAGTTCCTGTGTTACCCATTTCCTTTCTTGGCTAAAGGGAGGCTTCTTTGTTCACCAGTGGCAGTGGGGAGCTTAGAGCAGCCTATCTATCCCTGGAGGATTGTTCCCAGCACAAGAATCTAGTAGTCTATTGGCCATTTTGGGCCAATTTCTAGCTCTTTCAAGTCCCCCTGTATAAAACCCACTTTGGCACATTTTTTGCGCTTGTTACTACTCAGCCAAGCTCCTCGTGGTCCTGCAGAGTGGTGCTAGCAGCAGAGAGGCTAAAAGAGCGACTGCTAACCTGATAAAAGTGTTTTTTTTTCCTGCTACTACCTGGATGACTGTCCAATCTAGCTAAACTGCAAGTATTTCTGCTTCTTGAACTGTTTTAAACTGTTTAAAGTTGTTTTTGCACCTACACTTTTAAAGTTTGTCCTGTTTGTTGCATTTACCTGTTGAGGCTACACACTCAAGGGTGCTAGCCTGTGTTACATATTTATTGCATTTTCCTGCTGTTTGTTGCAACAAAAGAAAAAAAACAAAAAAATTATCCTTGTTTCCCATCTTTCCTGACCTAGAGTAGTCCAAATACAGGCTTTGCTGTATTCTGGACTTTTGGAAAGTTCCTGTGTTGCCCATTTCCTTTCTTGCATAAAGGGAGGCTTCTTTGTTCACCAGTGGCAGTGGGGAGCTTAGGGCAGCCTATCTATCCCTGGAGGAGTGTTCCCAGCACAAGAATCTGGTAGCCTATTGGACATTTTGGGCCAAATTCTAGCTCTTTCAAGTCCCCCTGTATGAAACCCGCTTTGACGCGGTTTTTGCACTTGTTACTACTCAGCCAAGCTCCTTGTGGTCCTGCAGAGTGGTGCTAGCAGCAGAGAGGCTAAAAGTGCAACTGCTAACCTGATAAAAGTGTTTTTTCTTTCCTGCTACTACCTGGACGACTGTCCAGTCTAGCTAAATTGCAAGTATTTCTGCTTCTTGAACTGGTTTAAACTGTTTAAAGTTGTTTTTGCACCTACACTTTTAAAGTTTGTCCTGTTTGTTGCATTTACCTGTTGAGGCTACACACTCAAGTGCGCTAGCCTGTGTTACATATTTATTGCATTTTCCTGCTGTTTGTTGCAAAAAAAGGGGAAAAAAAACAAAAAAATTATCCTTGTTTCCCATCTTTCCTGACCTAGAGTAGTCCAAATACAGGCTTTGCTGTATTCTGGACTTTTGGAAAGTTCCTGTGTTGCCCATTTCCTTTCTTGGATAAAGGGAGGCTTCTTTGTTCACCGGTGGCAGTGGGAAGCTTAGAGCAGCCTATCTATCCCTGGAGGAGTGTTCCCAGCACAAGAATCTAGTAGCCTATTGGACATTTTGGGCCAATTTCTAGCTCTTTCAAGTCCCCCTGTATAAAACCCGCTTTGACATGGTTTTTGCGCTTGTTACTACTCAGCCAAGCTCCTTGTGGTCCTGCAGAGTGGTACTAGCAACAGAGAGGCTAAAAGAGTGACTGCTAACCTGATAAAAGTGTTTTTTTTTTTTGTTGCTACTACCTGGGCGACTGTCCAATCTAGCTAAACTTCAAGTATTTCTGCTTCTTGAACTGGTTTAAACTGTTTAAAGTTGTTTTTGCACCTGCACTTTTAAAGTTTGTCCTGTTTGTTGCATTTACCTGTTGAGGCTATACACTAAAGGGTGCTAGCCTGTGTTACATATTTATTGCATTTTCCTGCTGTTTGTTGCAACAAAAGAAAAAAAACAAAAAAATATCCTTGTTTCCCATCTTTCCTGACCTAGAGTAGTCCAAATACAGGCTTTGCTGTATTCTGGACTTTTGGAAAGTTCCTGTGTTGCCCATTTCCTTTCTTGGATAAAGGGAGGCTTCTTTGTTCACCAGTGGCAGTGGGGAGCTTAGAGCAGCCTATCTATCTCTGGAGGAGTGTTCCCAGCACAAGAATCTGGTAGCCTATTGGACATTTTGGGCCAATTTCAAGCTCTTTCAAGTCCCCCTGTATATAACCCACTTTGACGCGTTTTTTGCACTTGTTACTACTCAGCCAAGCTCCTTGTGGTCCTGCAGAGTGGTGCTAGCAGCAGAGAGGCTAAAAGAGTGACTGCTAACCTGATAAAAGTGTTTTTTTTTCCTGCTACTACCTGAGCGACTGTCCAATCTAGGTAAACTGCAAGTATTTCTGCTTCTTGAACTGTTTTAAACTGTTTAAAGTTGTTTTTGCACCTACACTTTTAAAGTTTGTCCTGTTTGTTGCATTTACCTGTTGAGGCTACACACTCAAGTGTGCTAGCCTGTGTTACATATTTATTGCATTTTCCTGCTGTTTGTTGCAAAAAAGAAAAAAAAACAAAAAAATTATCCTTGTTTCCCATCTTTCCTGACCTAGAGTAGTCAAAATACAGTCTTTGCTGTATTCTGGACTTTGGGAAAGTTCCTGTGTTGCCCATTTCCTTTCTTGCATAAAGGGAGGCTTCTTTGTTCACCAATGGCAGTGGGGAGCTTAGAGCAGCCTATCTATCCCTGGAGGAGTGTTTCCAGCACAAGAATCTGGTAGTCTATTGGCCATTTTGGGCCAATTTCTAGCTCTTTCAAGTCCCCCTGTATAAAACCCGCTTTAGCACAGCTTTGCGTGATTTTGCGCATAGCGCATCGGCAGCCGCTTAATTGGGTTTAAACCATTCTCGGCTCCACAAAGTCTGCTCTTCACTTTTTCCCTTAGAACGGATTTAGTTTTCATAATAAACACCCTATTCCTACTTTAAAACCTGGCACTTGCTCACTAAAGCAATTATATAAGTCAGCACTAAACAACTAAAAGCACTACACCCTCACAAACTCCCCTTGAGTACCTTGTTCCCCATTGGCCCTTTTTTTTCAATTATAAAGAAATTCCCAATACTATTCTAGCATGTCCAAAGGTCAGTTGTCAATCTCCTCTCTGGTCCAGCTGGCGAATCTGGGAATCTTGAGGCAATGTTACAACTGCCTCATGTACACAGACAACCCTCTCCTCCCCCCAACAAATTCCAATACATGTGAGAGATGCAACCATATAGCCAAACTGGAGGCTAAGCTCTCTCAACTCAGTACTGACATAACCAGTCAGGAGGAGAAGGAAACCACACTCACTACAATTCCAGTCTCACACAGACCTACCACGACAGCAAACCAAACACATAAACACACAAAAACATACTCGGAGGCTCTAAATAAAAATCTGCCTAATCAGCAGAGACCTCCAAACAGACACCCAAGCAACTGCTACCCCAAAACAAAACATGTGCAACACATAGCTCACAAAGCCAGTGTGCCGAACAGTCACAGCCCTTAAGGCTAAACAACACACCTGATACACTTGTAATAGGTGACTCTATCATCAGGCACACTGCTGCTCACCAGGCTAAACAAGGAAAAGGTCACGGTGGGCTGCCTGTCAGGCGCTAGGATCTGCCACATAACACAAGCACTCAGGTCACTCCAAGGCAAGTACAAATCCATGCTGGTGTGAATGACCTGAGACATACCTCCCTGGACTACATTAAAAGAGATACAAAGGAGCTCTCTGAGCATATAGCCCAGGCCGGTATGACCCTGACCTTGAGTAGCATCTTACCCTCACCAAGAATGATGCCACAATATGAAGACAAGATGATCAATTTCAACAATCAGCTTAAGTATCGGTGTCATTTAAAGGGGATCCAATGCCTGTCAGTCTTGGATGACATGCTCGACAAGCCACGATGCTTCACTAGGGACAGCTTGCACCTGTCAACCCTGGGCTTTCGGATATTGGCAAAGGCTCTTGCCACCCCCATAGTGCCTTTTTTAGGCAAGGCTCAAAAGACAAACCCACCTCCATAGGTATCACAAGGGATAAGAAACTAAGAGTAATGCTACTCAACGCCAGAAGTTTAAACCTCAAGACGCATGCACTTGAAACTCTCCTTAGCATGGAGAACATCTATATCTGTGCAGTAACAGAAACCTGGTTCAAGGCTCCTGGGAGCACCCCAGCACTACCAGATTATACCTCATACCATGTTTTTCAGCCCCAAAACTTGGACCGAACCACAAACGGAGGGGGAGTATCAATATTCGTCAAAGATACCCACACCTCCAGGTTGGTGGCACAGCATGAAGCATTAGAGACTATCCATGTGCAACTAACAGTGGGTAAAACTGCCTTCCAGTTTATAGCCTGCTACAGACCACCCTTCCAAACCCAGGAACCCCACTTGGCCTTCCTGAGAGCACTGGAAAATATGAAGGTCTTTCCAAACACCATTATATTGGGTGACCTCAACTACCCAAACATAGACTGGGAGCATTACTCTAGCTCCAACACCCTAGCCCAAAGGTTCCTAGAATTTATAAACTCAAATGCTATGGAACAACTTGTTACCACTCCCACAAGAGGGGAAAACATACTGGGCCTGATCATCACCAACATGGGGACTCTATGCTCCAAACCAGAAGTGTATCCCTCACTGGTAAGATCAGACCATAAACTAATCTCACTGGATGTTCACATCCCGACCTCACCCCCTGCCCAAAAAACCACAGTGAAAAACTTCTCTAAAGCAAATTTCACACACCTCAAAACCAAGGTGGAATCCTTCAAAGCCCCCAGGCCTGTGGAAAATATGGCCCAGACTGCAGAATCCTTTATAAACGCATTCTATGAACACCTTCAGGAATGCATGGATCATGCAATTCCCAAATAAAACCAAGACCCAATCCTCCAAAGGCAGACGTCCTGTCTGGTGGGCCCCAGCCATAAACAAACTATACAATAGAAGGAGGAAGCTACTACATGATAGAGCAAAATCCCAAAAAGGGAAGGCACCTCTGATCAGTATTAGCAAAAAACTATGGGCACTCATAAAATCATCTAGGGCCAGCTTAGAGAGAAAAATTGCACAGGACACTAAGGATAATCACAAGGCTTTCTTTAGTTATGTTAGGAACCTGGGTGGGAAATCCCAGATATGCTCAGAATTAGTCCAAAATGACAAAAAATACACCAAACCCACAGACATTGCCAACATCCTAGCTGATAGGCTCAGCGCAAACTTCTCTCCCCCTCCCCACCAATAGGGCAAATATCTATCCCAGCAGAGTGCGGCCCCCCCTGACATCTCAGAAGCTCAGGTAAGAGCCGCCCTCTCCAAAGCAAAAAACACAGCATCAATGGGACCAGACCAGTGTCCCAGGCTGCGTCCTACATGAACTCCAAAAAGAGCTAAACCCAAACATAAAACTACTATTCAATCTCAGCCTTACTACAGGATATGTACCCAAAGAGTGGCATACAGCAACAGTGGTCCCTCTCCACAAAAGGGGTGCCTCAACGGATCCTGGAAACTATCGCCCCATAAGCCTGACTAGCTTGGTCTGCAAAGCTATGGAAAGGATCATCATGGATCTCATAAATAAAGATATTGTGGACCTACAGACACTGGATCCTACCCAGTTCGGCTTTGTTAAGGGCAGATCCTGCCTCTTAAACCTGGTCGATTTCTTTGAAACAGTCACCAAGGCCATTGACGAGGGGAAGGTGGTCCACACAGCCTACCTGCACCTCACAAAAGCCTTCGATTCAATACCCCACTCGGGCATTATAGATAAGCTCACCAGCTTAAATATAAACCCCTATGTCACTAGATGAGTTGCAAACTGGCTCAAGGACAGAACCCACATGGTTAGACTTGCTGGAGCCATGTCAGACTCCAAACCAGTTACAAGTGGCATCCCACAAGGCTCAGTCCTGGGACCTCTCTTGTTCGGTATATATTTCACGGAGGTACAGGCCAACACAGAAGGACTGTGGCTGACCAATTTCGCAGATGACTGCAAACTGGGCGCCATAATCGACTCTCCAGCTGACACAAGCATCCTCCAAAAGGGCCTCATAGAAACAGACAACTGGTGCCAGAGCCATGGCCTCAAGCTAAACGCCAAAAAGTTTATAGTCATCCCCTTTGGCAAAAACAAAGTGCCCACAAATTACCACATAGGTGGTAATCCATTATATACGGAAGAAGTAATTAGGGACCTGGGGACCCAAGTTGATAGCAATCTCTCATTTGACAACCACGTGACCAAAGTGGTTAGAAAAACATTTTATATAGCCCACCTAATCATAAAGGGATTCACATCTAGATCAGGGGAGGTCATCGTGCCTCTTTACTCATCCCTCATTAGGCCCATAATTGAGTACAATGCCCCTTTTGGGATGTACCTTACCAGACACCTGCAGCAACTGGAAAGACCCCAAAAGTACCTCACCAAGAGGATCAAAGGGCTCAAACAGATGCCATATGCTGCCCGGTTAAAGAAACTCCAGCTCTACTCAGTGGCATACCACCTGCTCAGAGGCGATCTGTGCCTGACGTATAAAGCCATGTCCAACCCGGAATTAATGGACATGCTGCACCTCAGAAAATCCAAATCCCATTGAGCTACGCGCTCAAGAGACTTGAACCTCAGCACTGAAATAAATAGGACATGCTGGAGGGACAGATTCATAACCCAGGGGCTCCCTTCACTCTGGAATAAAATCCCAGTCCAGGTTAGGCAGAGTCCCTCATTGACTCTCTTCAAGAGGAATCTTGATGAGTGGATGGGAGATCGTAGGTTTACCCCGGGTATCACTTCTGTGTCACTGTTAGACAGAGGCACAGCATACTATCCTCAAAAAAGGGCATAGCAAAATTAATTTAAAATGGGTGGCGAAAGCCAAACACACTCTGGCTAGGCTTATAAATGCCCTAGGGCAGATAGCCTAGTATGAACCTATGAACCTATGAAGCTATAAGGCTATACCTCCATGTTGCTCTAATTATATGGGGAAATATGTCTCTGGCAGCACATGTTGAGCAATTATATCATATTGGCTAAGTCTCACAATAATAATAAAGCTTACACGCATACATGTATACTTATGGCATGCTGCTGATACAGCAGTCAGGTTTTTACATACCCAATAGCTACAAGCAACTTTCATCACTAAGAATAGTATAGCTAGAGCTGGACCATACTCAGACATGTGAATTTCAGCAGGCTATACACACTTACATTTACACTGATTTGTGTATTCACACCATTTATAATATGACACAACCATTCTGGATAATCCTCTGTATGGTTCTTGCCTTATATCAGCTGAGAAACAGAGCATACAAAACTAGTATAATGTATCCATGCGAAGAAACCCCAGTGAGAGTATTATTAATCAAATAGGACCATAAAGAACATGTTAATTAGTATTTATACTCTTAGTTGAATCTGTTGTTTCAGAAGCAAGATCCCCCTATGAATCATTTTTTAACCAGATGCTTTCTATTTCATTGCATTCTTTAGCTGAAATAACCAGAATGGTAATCTGAGTATCACATACTTCTGTCAGAGGTCTGCCTTGAGGAGGAGGGAAGGGCAGTTAGGGTTGCCAGCTGTCCAGTTTTTGACCGAACTGTCCGGTTTTCAGACAAATTGTCCAGTTAAAAAATTTCATCAAAACCCTGAAGTCCGTTTTTTTTTTGTGCCACCAGAGGAGAGGAGAAAGTAAATGTATCCAGCTCGAACGGGAGCGGTACGATACACTACTAGCTACTACACAACAATGAAATGCTTTTAACTTCAGTATTCCTGGTAGCTACATAGTTTAGACAGTACATACATTAACTTAAGTGGTAGTGATGTAATACAAATGGACAAATTTTATTTTCTGCTATAAGGATTGTAGAGATATCACTGGAAGGCAGTACTCCATGGTGGGAAAACGGTATTTTTTTAGCTATCATTATCCTACCAGCTACCAAGCAGTGACAAAAGAAATCTTATAGCAAGATTTAAAATGCTTAAGCACTCTGCCAACATTGCCCATTGTTGCACTGTAGTACACTCAGACTGATTTTAGAACTTCACCATGCAGTGTAATACTGCTATCAATTAACACGCCCTGATTTGTATTATCCTCATCTACTATGTTGAACCGTATTCCATGAAACAAATTGTGCATCTTTTGGGCACTTGCAGTTACCCAACATTGTTTTGCTTTTACTTGATTCTGTAGGGACCACATTGAAAAATAAACTACCTATTTACCATGTTCAGAAATGGCAAGTGTGCTAGCTGCATGTGATTTCTTTCCTACGTGCATCTTTCTTAGATCTAGAGGCTTGAGTCATCTTTCATTCAGTCTTATTGCCATTTTACAACTGCATAGCAGTGTCCAGTCTGCATCTTAAACTTGTATTAGAGCGCATTGTTGTAGGAAGTTACCTGTTTTAACCAACTTTGGCGTGATATAGAAAACATTAATGAAACTCTTTAAAGTATGTGTGCTTTTCTGAGATTATGAAGTATACTTGAAAGTAACATAAAACATAAGTCACCTGTTAGAAATCCATTCATCCACAACCCTTTATCCCATTTTTTGCATATGTGACATGTAAAGAAAAAGAGTGGGAGGTCAGTCGGACCAGTACAAGATCTTAAGTACTAGCATCTGAAATATCACACTAGGGGCAGTAACACTTAGCTCAATTGACCCCACCAATACAGGCGCAGCAAGGACTGAAACTTCCTAATCCGAAATGGAAAATATGTTGCATCTTAACAACTGAGTACCTGTCCATGCATCAGTACAAACAGTATTTGACAGAACTTTCAAAATGCAAGGAATGTTAAGATCATCATTTCTGAATGAGCAGTAAAGTGATGTTATTGACTTAAACGATCTTATGGGTAAATCAAAACTTACAATTTTTAATAGCAAAGATAACTGCTTGCATTTTTTGGATTTTTTAATCAGATTTACCACCATGTGCACAGGCTGCTAGCTCTTGACCTTTTATCTCCATGGATCATCCATAATTAGGTTTAGGAACATAGAAAATAAATAACTGGAGAAAAATGCACCATATTGACACTTTTCATCAATACTGGTACTTACATCTGCAACAGCCTAGCAGTGCAATTAGTGCCGCCTATGTTCTTTTCTCCCCTTTAAGTACGGCTCAAGTCATCAAAGTGGGTGGTCCCATCAGCTGATGTCACTGTGATGTCACAAAATAGGTGGGGCATGGGTGGGAGAGGGGGTGGGGATGGGTGGAGTTGTGTGATGCGAGGGACGTGGCTTTAGTCTGGTTTTAGCCGCAAAGAAACCTGGCAACCCTAAGGGCAGTTGATAAAGCAGTTTAGACTTTGGTGGAAACAAGTTGAGTCTAAGATTGATCCTACATTGTAGAGTCTGTAATTATTCTCTATTTTTAACAACAGATTTTGATGGAGTGAAGGTCAGAGAAGCTTGCCTTCCTTTTCCTTTATGTTCAGCAGACATCTGCTCACACAGTTATACAACTTCTGCATAAGAACACTGTGAGGTTTGGTATTCCCATAGAAAACTCTTTACATGTCTCCTGTTTCACTAAACCCTTTGCAAGCAAACTGATTGCAGGAAACTTCTGGTAAATACCAAATTTAAGCTATTTTTCCACTATAGAAGTTTAACAAGGGCCTTCATTTTACTGTATAAAGTGGATCTGTAATCAGGAATTATTCTGACTGGGTGTTCAGCTAGATTTCAGATCTGATCCCATTTCTCTTGCCTTCCTGAATATTTCTTTCTCTGTTGCCGAAGTCAAGGCATCTGAAAATACTATACCTGGGAAATGTGTGTGGAAGGGTTGTTTTCTAGACACTCTTCTGTGTGTCGTCTCAATTACAGGTGGAGTGGAAACATTCAACAGATTTCATAATGACTTCCTGAGAAATGCTAGTTGTCTGTGCCTTCCACCCTTTCAGGTACCCCCAAAATCTGGAGATTCTTTCTTCTGGAATGAATTTGGAGATAATATATTTTGCTTGTTTATATGCAATAATGTATGTGCATATAATTATTGAAACTCTCTTGCCTGACACACTGATGCATGCTGATCCTACATTTCTGCTGGTGCTGATACAATGTTTATTATATTTCTTGGACCTGTAAGTCATGATTGGCAGTCACTGAAGATTGTTTAATGCCTTGAATGTCTTTTGCTGTAGCCTGTATCAAAGTAGTTAGAAATTACATCTTTAACATCCTGTAGGAGTAGTTGTCTGGAAGCTGCTATTTTGGATTCTGAGCAGTGTGGAGGACAAACTTTAAATATTACCTGAAATTTAATCCAGACCTCCCTAGACTTTTCATGTTGCAGTGCAGAAATGCTTCAGTCACTCATATTTACTGACTTCTGTCTAATATTGTTGCTAAATCCAGCACAGAATATAGTTTTCCATGGCAGCTTGGGGAGAGCTCCTGTTTCTACAGTAGCCTCATGACCCACTTCAGCTTTGCTCAAGGGTACAGTGAATTTAGGCAATTAGAAAAGAATACAATAAATAACAAGCAAATCACAGTAAAAACATCAGCACTGAAGCACTATACTTTTGAACTATATATGCAATTGCTGTGCATATATCCATATGTTCAATATATGATGCTGAAATTGTGCATATTATCCGCATGTTTGATATCATATACCATTCATCAGCACCTGAGCATTGACATAATGCATGTCAGGATAATATTCATTCAGACATGTTGTCTATAAATACATACTGTATGTAGCCATGTCCTTGTAATTCATCATATTCCAAAACAAACCATTTTGGTTTCTGAAGAAGTCTTTTAGATGAAAGCATAATAAAGCTATTTCAATGCAAAGTGGTTGTTCTTCCTGACTGGCCTGAATCTGTTGACCTGGTGGACTTTGTGGTTCATTTTGGTATTTGTTTTATATACCGCTTGTCATGCAGCCTGGTTTGTTTTGGATTTTAATTCATCATATTGCTAATAGTCATGCACTGTACTGTCATCTAACCGTTCTACAAGGAAACAGCTCCAGTACTTATTATTAATGCCCACCCCTCCAGGCATGTCTAAAGATCAGTTTCCTGTGCTTTCTCCTGTTAACCTGGTGAACTTGGGCATCCTGAGGCAATGTAGCAACTGCCTCATGTACACTGACAATCCTCTCCTCTTACGTCCCAACACTCAGACTTGCGAGAGATGCACGTATATATCCAAATTGGAAGCCACACACTCTCCAGCCAAGACCAGAATAGCTGGTCAAGAGGAGAAGTTCAACACTTGCACCACACCACATGGAACACATAGCCCTCCAGAACACACACCAGCACTGCCTTCATATAAAAACAGAAACCACACACCCACATTTGTGGAGGGTCTCAGTAAAAATCTACCCAAACAGCAGAGACCTCCAAGGCAGAAACACACTCGACCACCTCAACACAACACTAATTATGAAACACATAACTCTCCTAAACAGTGTGCCACTCAACCAAAGCCCCTAAGGCAAAACAGTATGTCCAACACACTAGTCATAGGTGAATCGATAGTGAGGCACATTGATGTCCCACTCACTAGGTTGAATAAAGAGAAAGTAACAGTAAGCTGCCTGTCAGGTGCCAGGATCCACCACATAATGCATGCACTCAGGTCCCTCAACAACAGATACAAATATGACTCTGTCATTGTACATGTGGGTGTGAATGACCTGAGACGTACTACTCTGGACTACATGAAAAGAGAAATGGAGGAGCTCTTGGATTATGTAGCCCAGGTGGGTATGACCCTAGTCCTGAGCAGCCTCCTACCATCACCCAGAATGATACCACAGTACAAGCAGAAAATGATTGATTTCAAAAATCTGCTAAGTTTCTGGTGTCATTCTAAGGGTATCCAGTATCTGTCTGCCTGGGATGACATGATTGACAGACCTCGATGCTTTACCACAGATGGCCTGCATCTGTCACCCCTGGGCTTCTGGATACTGGCCAAGTCTCTTGCCAACCCTATAGTGCCTTTTTTAGGTGGTGTTCCAAAGACCAAATTACCACCATAACAGCTACAAACAAATGCAGTCTGAGGGTCATGCTGCTTAATGCTAGAAGTCTAAAGCTCAAAATGCACTCACTCGAAGCATTCTTTAAAATGGAGAATATTGACATTTGTGCTGTAACAGAGACCTGGTTCAAGGCAGCAACAAGCACCTCTGCACTACCAGGCTATAACTCATTCCACACCTTTCAGCCCCAGAACCTGGACTGAAGCTCTAAAGGTGATGGTGTTTCCATATTCATAAAGGATGCGCACACCTCCAGACTGGTAGCCCAACATAACGAATCAGAAATACTTTAGGTGCCGTTAACATTGGGTAAGACAGCGATTCAGGTTGTGGCCTACTATAGGTCTCCAACCATGTCCCAAGACTCACACTCCACATTCCTAAGCACTCTGGAGAATATTAGGCCCACTT
>NW_025049986.1:0-14587 GCF_019279795.1 Protopterus annectens
CCAAATCAAGGTTCTGATGCCAAGACAGATCAGGAGGTGCACTACAGTAAGTCCTAGGCACTAATGCCAAAATATTTGCAGTTTTTGCCAAGTTACACAATATAATTCGCACAGAACAGTTTCAACAAGGACAACAAAGGGCAGGACCACAGTTTCAAGGACCATAGTCAGGGCCAGTAGTAAGTACAAGTCAGGAGTTTGAGGGAGAAACACCACCTGTAGATGCTGCTGACAAAAGGAGGTGTGCACAGTATGCCCTCCCTGGCTCAGACTATGAGGCAAAGGATAGCACACACACTCACTTCCTAAGGCAAGGTCTAAGATCCTATGCAAATACAAAAAGAAAACTGTTGCCTGTCAAACTTCACAACCTTTACTTAGCCATGTAATGGTTTGGTGTGAAAGCATTAGACAGGGACAATGCCCAAGGACAGAATTTGTACTTGCAGTAATGACAGTAAGTGTGGCACCTGTAACAAAAGTTAAAAAGTTACATAACAGAGTACTTTCATATGTAAATATGTATATGCCCTTAAGCAGAACATTTATCTGAGGTGTGCAACTATACATACCTCTCAACCTGGAAACATCAAAAATCTGGACAAGGCCCATGAAAAATAGGTACAAATCTGTACGCTGATTAACATCTAATTTGCATACATGGTTATGTAACCCCACCCACTCTAGTGGAATTGTGGGATACCAACTTTCAAATGCAAACTGAAGAACAGACAACCAAAATATGGCCCCAGAGCTCAGACCTTGTAGTAAATAGTAACCATTTTTTTTAAATGTGTAGCAATGAATGATCACTGGGAAGGGAGAAGAACCTTACATCTACAAAGAAAGTAAAAAGTGCCTGTTGCCCTTGAGGAATAACTTGCCTATGTTGCATTACAAAAGTAATAAGCTAGTAATATTGCAATAGGGAATGGATGGTAAACTGATAACAGGTTTATTATTTACTAGACATCTCTGCCAGAGAGGACATTCTCAAAACTACAGCATCCACCCCCTTTAAAAGTACAGCACAGTACAGTATCAGCAATCCATCTACATACTGAGGGAGTAGAACCCACAACCTTCTGCATCAAAAGCAAGTATTCTACCTGTTGTGCTACTAACATAAACAGACTTGGTATAAGCAGCACTACACTGCTCTCCCCCTGAAGAACTATGCAGCACAAGAAATCTGGAAAAAGCCAACATTTATTGAGGGGCAAAGGCCCATAACAGGGGATACGTTTTAAACATTGCTTGTATAATCTTATAAAAGTTGCCAGAATAAAATGTTTTGCGTTACCATGCGTTTTCTGAAAATAGGAAGACAAACTTAAATGGCTATCATTTAGTGAATTCATTTCTCACTAATTTGCTAGAAAACCACAAATATTAAGAGGAACATACCAAAGAAACATTGAAAACAAGTGGTGGTGTGGGTTTGGTTATACAACAAAACAGCATCCAGATTTTCCATTTTTAAACTATATGACAGCCACTCAGTTTATTCTAAAGTCAGATTGGCAGCAAATCTACTTTTACCTAGCTTATGCTAATACCTTGGTATTGTCAAACCTCAGTGTCTGAGCAAGGCCCTCAATAATGAGATTAAAGTGCATTACATACACAGTGTACATGGGCTTGTAATGTCATCTGAAAGCAGTGAAACTAAGAATACATTTTTAAAACAAACATCCATGGTGTAATAGGAATGATGTACTGCAAGGCAGTGTGGTTTGTGGTTGGATTTGCTCCCTTTAGCTAGAGTGTTTAGTCCATTAATATTTGTCCTCAGACCCAAATCACCCAAACCTTAACATCGAGGAGAAAATCCCACTGTAATTTCTGTCCTTCTTAAAGATCACGTCTACAATATACAATTTTAAAAATGTGTACATGAAAGAAATGCAATGCCACAGCTGTATAGGACACTCGAGGTTAATATATGTGCAATGTTAATTTGTACTATTTTGTATAGTGTTAGAAAATGTTAATTAAATATTGTATATCTTGTAGCAGAGATTACTACAAAATGTGCTACTGTATTAAACAGGACTTGGTAAATTACTGCATAAACTGATATGACAAAATTGTGCATACAACAGTGAGGTTACTACATGCTGCCTGTAGGAAAATACCACTTTTATGTTGAAAGTACTTTCAGTGAAAATGGTATATATTTTTCACAATCTTACTATTTGAAGTGATGTGAAAACACAGACTGTTACAAAGCAGTGTACCCTTTTTGGGAGATTAGGACTACTTCAGCTTCAATCCAAAGAAAACATTCAGCATATACATTTCTGTCAAGTGAATTCCAATTGTCCACATTCCAATGGTATTTAGATTTTTGTGTCCAGCCAACAAAATTTTGATATAATACATTACTTGAAATAATGGAATTCCTGCCTAGAAGAAAAAAAAAAGAAAATTCAGAAAATGCATTATGGGCCATTGTAGTCAAGGATGATAGAAATTCAGGCTAACTCGATCAACAATGCATGGATAAATGAAAGAAGTACTGCTATTGTTCCAGTGAACAAAAATATTTAGAATACTAACTCCATGACTAGAACATAACACAAAGTAGGAAAATATAGTAGCCAAAAGAATTCTGCAATAACCAGTAAGCACTATTTACATTCAAGAAGATAAAATACAGAACACACCCACCTTATCTTCAGTAGCATTAATGGATGGCTGTTTAACTTTGCATCAAGGATAAAATACAGAACACACCCCACCCCTACCTTCAGTCGCATTAACAGACAGCTATTTAACTTTGCATTAAGGATAAAATACAGAACCTGCATTAACGGCTAACTTTGAAGAAGAAAAAATACAAGACAGCTGTTAAACTAACTTTGCAGCAGCATTAAGGATAAAATACAGAACTTGCAGCAACAACGGACTTTCAAGAAGATAAAACACACACCGTCAGTAGCATTAATGGCTGTTAGACTAATTTTACAGCAGCAACGAACTTTCAAGAAGATACAGAACCCGCAGCAGCATTAACGGACTTAGTCACACACACATTAACAGCTGTTTAAACTAACTTTGCAGCAGCATTAACGGACGATAAAACTAACTTTGCAACAGCATTAACAGACTTGGAAGAAGATAAAATGCAGAACCTGCAGCAGCATTAATGGACTAAGTCACACACACATCCTTCGTTAGCACTAATGGCTGTTAAACTAACTTTACAGCAGCATTAACGGACAGTTTAACTTTGCAGCAGCATTAACGGACTTACAAGAAGATAAAGCGGCAGCATTAATGGACTTAGACACACTTTGCCAAATAAAATACAGTTCTTCTCGGACATGCACGCACCCCAGACACACACACACACCTTACCTGTAAATAATTCCCATCCCAGCAAAGTCCCAAGCCAGCAGCGAAAACGGGTCGGCAGCAGATATAAAGCAAAGTCCCAAGCCAGGCGCCAGCACATTAAGTCCCAAGCCAACAATGAAAACAGCAGCAGCCAGCCCAGCAGATTTAACCTCAAAGCCAGCATTCTTCTCGGAAGCAGTTTCAGTCCAAAACAGCATTCTCTCAGCAGCAGCAGTAACGTCTTCACTCTTCAGTTATTTTCAAATTCTTCTCGGCAAAGCACTTCCCGCCTGCTCACAGCCAGCCGGAAATGATGACGTGAGCTCCTTGAGCTCAATTCCGACTGGCTGGTAGTGCTGACGGAGCTGACATCATCACGCACGTGATGACATCAGCTCTGACAGCGCAAAAATTAAAAAAATAAAAAAAGAAATCGGAAATGAAGGGGTGCCACTCGGGAATCGTGGCACCCCTTAATTTGGACCCCAAAACTTGGTAAAAAATGAGTAATTTGGGATGGTTGGGAGGTCTGCAGCTATATCTGCAATAGCTCATATGTCTGATGTTTGCAGTATAAAGTTTTGTGTTCTACCCAATACTGTGTATAAAACATTTCACTTGACCACTGGCCATAAAACATGGAACGGAAGAGTTATACCCTCATTCCCATAAGTATATAAAGCAATAAGACTAAAGTACCTGCTGGTTTGACTGTTATATTTATATTACTAAAACACAATGAGGTTCAACAATTATATAAGCAATCATTAACAAATAAGTAGGATTACGACATTATTTTTTTTCTGCAGTATGTATTGATAAATTCAATTTTGAGTATTCAAGCATAAACTATGCACTTTGTGCATCAGACATATATGCAACCCTAAGTCACAAAGACATGTACATAGGGCAGTGCACAGCCATCATTATTTGCACATTGTAGTTTTGGGGGTGTTGCAGGAAACAAAGCTGACACCAAAGTTGTGTATAACCATAGTAAAAACACGAACTTCGCTGTAAACAAGATCATGGTTCCACAAATATCATGAAACTGTCAGCTACAATAAAAAAGCCTTTATTCCACAGAAGTAGTACTTCCCCATGGTTTAAAATGTCTGGATTGCCACTATGTGAGTGGGAGTGGGCACGGCCACATCTACTAACACCAGAGGATGTAACAGCTCTCCAACTACATGGATTCAGCATACATTCTATCACAGACACTGCCAGATCCAGTTTGTTATTCATAAGTTTCACAGCTTAAGGAAAAAGTGAAAAATTTAACAGATCCAGTAGTACAAATAAGCTTGATATTGGTGCAAAGTCATCAGCTCCTTTGATAGTAATGACTGCAAAGAATGCACCTGACAGATGCCTAGTTATATGTAACAAGGTGTAAATTAAGTGAATTGAGAGAAATAAGACAGATGATACAGTGTTTGAATCATGTTTAAGATTATATTTCAATTATTCTCAACATGTATTTTATTTTTTTATTTGTAATCTGCATTTAATGCTGCTCATAAGTGTACAAGCAAGATTCACTACCAAAGGAAAACTGTTAAAAATGTAGTTTAGGCTGCCTTCTGTGTCACAAACCAGCCTGGCAGTGTTATGCAGTTGTCAGCACTATGAATAGTACATCATGAAGAAAATGCACCTGTAAGGTAACATTCTGTGTGGCACAATGTGCAAGTGCAGCGAGATTAGATAAAAAGGACAGCTGATGCAGGGTTTGAATACACTAACTGATAATTTCATAGAGAGTGGTCTGAATATATACTTAATCACATTTTCTGGAACCATTGTGTTGTTTAAAAATCAACTGGTGTCAGTATTGCTAACATGGGAGTTGTCTGTCCATTTTCACATTATTTGTGATTAACTGCAAGTATGATGTTTCGAGAAGATGTGAGAAGAATGACTGTCACTTGAATGCACTTCTTGCTCTTGTCTTGCGACATACAGTATACACATTGAATTTATTTTATTGTCAGTTTTATTCTCTTCTCATATATTTTTTTCAAATGTCTTTTGCATTTGCTCTCTGCTCAGCAGCACACAAACACAGCTCACTGCCTAAGAAAAAAAATGAAAAATTCAGTTTAAGCTGTCTTCTGTAGAGTAAAATTGCCTGGCAATGGTGCACTTTCATCATTACTCTGGACAGTACTGAGTGGAGAAATTCCATCTGTCACTTAATTATATCTGTGGCACAAGGGGTGAGTGCAGTGACTTTAGATAAAAGACAGGTAATTAAGAGCTCAAATACAGCCAAAATATACTACAAAGGGTGTCAGAATCCCATTCCTTACAGTTTGATGAATGTAAAACTAAAGACAAACGAGAATGATAAACATGTATTAGTAATGCTTGCATAATTAAAGTTTCTATTTAGCATATATATCATTAATGCTTCATGTATAACCTCAAGCTATGTGTATAATTTCTTAAACATGACAATGAAGATATTTAAATTAAAATGCACTTGCATATGCATGATGGGCGCAATGGTTTTCTTATAATCATTATGACATATCATGTATTCTAGTGCCAATGTATCTCCCAAAGAATCTATATTACTTTCATTTGCACAAATGCAATTGGCAATGGTGTGCTTCTTTGTGCACAGCCTGTTACATGTGAGATCTGTAATGGGGGCCAATTCAGACATATATTGTTAGATTGACTTCCACAGACATGGTTGGTAATGGAGAGAATGGTACTAACTTTAGAGCACAAAGGTGGGGCGATGAGGATTCAAAGATTTTTGTGGCACTCCTTGTGAAACACTATAGCTGTAGGCTGCTGCAGGGGGATTATACTGGGTCTCAGCATAAAGCTCAGGCTCTGAAGATCTTGACCAAGGCTGTCTCCAGTGCAACTGGTGTTCCACACACTGTAAACAATGTTTTCACCACTATAGTGATCTTAACAAGCACAAACAGGATCTCCTAAGCTGATGGGAGGCTGAATTTTGGACTGCAAAAACCATTCAGGTGTGTAACTATCCTGACCTATAACCGTAGTATCATATGGCCTTAATTATCTAGCTAGCCAATGTAGTTACTGATTATGCTTTGATATATATATATATATATATATATATATATATATATATATATATATATATATATATATATATATATATATATATATATATATATATATATATATATATATACACACACACACACACACACACACACACACACACACACACACACACACACACACACACACACACACACACACACTCACTGTTTTCTTTTTACTTTTTCTACTGTACAGCTGCATAAGAAATAACAGCAAACCATGATGCACATTAGGATAGACAAACTTCCTCAGAGAGGCATAGGGTAAGTAACTCAGGTCCAAATTCAAACCAGATAGTTATTTTCAGTCCCTCGGTCTCCAGCATCTTGAATAAGCAGACTTTAGCCCTGATATCAAGCATGCTTACTTTCCCCATAACTCTTGCTACTTGCATTAGGCAGTGAAAACAATGGGCTGGATTCACGATGGCTTGCACGGAGTCTAAGAGTAGAGTAAGACTCCATGCAGCCATCATGTCTGATGAGCGATCCAGGAACAGCCTGCAGGGGTGTGCAAGAGAGCTCCTAACACATCTCTTACATGGACAGGGCCGGGACATGCAAATTACCTCAATTGCAGCTGAAAGGCATGCAAATGAGGTAGATTTTAGATTCAGGAAACCCGAACCTGTCTGAGTAATAGTAGTGTTATCTGCAGAAATGTACTCAGTTGACAACTGAGTACCGTTCTGCAAATAGCAAAACAGAGCCGTGACAGCTCAAAATAAAGTTTGCATCCAGTAGAGGAAGCATGCCAATGGCCATTGGCAATGTTTCCCGATGCAAAATGAAAAAAAAATTAATTTTTTTTTGTCTGATTTCCGATAATTAAGTGTAGCGCAGCGCAGCGCTGCACTAAAGAGCTGTGCTCTAAAAACCAGAAAACTAATAATAACAATCCACAAATGTGGATTTTATGTGAATTTGTAATGTACAATGCAAGGCAATGGCAGGCTGAAGACAACATGGCTACCGAGTAGGGATTGCTAAGGAAGGAACCCAGTCTAAGAGATGTAACCAAGCATTAGTAGGCAATCCTATGCAAATGAGGGTAAGGATAGTGAATCCCAAGTCTACATAGCAAATGAGCACAGTCAGTGGAGTGTATGACTAGGATAAGGGGAGTAACAGAGTAGGATATAGGTGACATCATGAGGGGGTATGTATGAAAGAAGCTAATCTCATTGGAGCAGAGTGGCATGCGTTAGTTGTCAGTTGCTCATCACTGGAAGAGGTGTGTCAGTAGGTATCCTAGCTAAAGTCAAGAAATAGAAGGTGCACACTGTGTCCGCCCCCCTGAGGGAATGGAAAGGGAAAAGGAAGCACAACAAATAGTAGGAAGTTAACCAGGGAGAGTCAGCAGAGATAGCAGGTGGAAATAATCAGAATCAGGCAATCACACAGGCAGTACACAAACCCAGCCCAGCCCAGCACTTAAAACTCTGAAAACAACAGCCCATTATGTTTCTGTCAAGAGACACTGCAACACTGGAGTTAACTAAGAGAAGTGAATACTTAAAAAGCTTAACTGACAAAAAAAATGTTAGTGGCTGCAGTTGCAAGCAGTGTCTACTGTTATTAAGGTCAGTATTCATTGTGTAATACCCCATCTGTATACATGACGGCAATACTTTTTAGAGGGAGTGAGACTGACACAGCTAACATGCATTGCACAATCATGAACTTGCATAGAACATATTTAAGAGCTATGGCATCTGCCCCACTCAGATATGCTAGTGTTTGTAGTGCCCTGATACTGTGTGTGGTTTGTAAAGTGCCTCTGTAACATTATTGTTTGCTAGAATGACTGCTTCTCTTATCACTGTCATGTAATGCAATTCCACAGCACTGGCTGTTAAGGATTCACAGAACAGGCTTTGTCTAATGGCCTTTCTATTATTCCTTTACATTCCTTCATTGTAAGGAATGATATATTTATTAAAGCATCAAATTATTTTATGTCTGCTGTGGCTTAGTAATAATTTATGCAGTCTAGTGTGTTGCAGACTACAAGCCTTTTAGCTACAGGTAAAATGTTGAATAAATCAACTATGGTAGTGGAACTCAGTCAGCAACATTCTGAAAGGTTACACTGGGCATACTCACACACATAGGCCATGTCAGAGTATAGCAATGGTCCATACCTATCAGGCAGTTACAGGTGTCAACCCAGGAACCACACACTATCCAGCAATCTGGCCTGTGCACACAGCTATATGACAATAGACACATGTATAATATAGTCGAACCCTGTCATAATCACATCTTTGCTGCAGATACCTAAGTTGTTCATAGAAAGTGGGGAAACAAAGACGATAAACACCTGCAAAGGGTATCATCAATAAACAGGTGTGAATCTTGAACATTATCATAGGTGCAGAGTCTGATCCTAGGCTATCTGCCCTAGGGCATGTACACACCTAGACAGAGTGTGTCTGGCATGTGCAACATGTCCAATTTGAATACTGTGCATGTGAAAAGTAGGTCACACAAGATAGCCCATATATGTACAGTCTATTGTGCATCTGTGTAGCAGGGACACAGAAGATATCCCATGGCCAAACATACAATCACCCATACACCTATCCAGCTGACTCACACAGAGCTATTGGACACCTTCCAACACACATGGCTCATTCCTGCAATTACTACAGACATTACCATGACCAGCCCAAAGACATCTGCAACCTACAAATGTGGCAGGTGAAAAAGAAACATCCAGCAAAGCATATAGTGCGCAGTGTTAATGCCTGTCGCTGTAGTATCATAACATAGCTAGGTAGGGGTTTGAAACCTGCAAATGGTGTGTGTGTGTGGTGGTGGGGGGTGTTGTGTATGTGTGTCACATCCTTTGAGAGGAGTGGCCTTACTGTAGACACAATGAAGAAGTTGCATTCTTCTTTGGAAAGTCTGGAGATGTCATAATCCTACAAGTATAGCAGGTGCAGACAAATGTCCAGTGAAGCATACAGCGTGCCGTGTTAATGCCTGTCTTTGTAGTATCATAACATACTTAGGTAGGGGTTTAAAACCTGCAAATGTGTATCACATCCTTTGAGAGGAGTGGCCTTTTGTACATGGAGCTACATTCTTCTTTGGAAAGTCTGGTGATGTCAGCATCCTACAAGTATAGCAGGTGGAAAAAAGTGCCCACTAAAGCACACAGCACACCGTGTTGATGCCTGTCTCTGTAGTATCATAACATAGTTAGGTAAGGGTTTGAAACCTACAAATGCTAAATGTGTGTGTATGGGGGGGGGGTGTTGTGTATGTGTGTCACATCCTTTGAGAGGAGTAGATACAGTAAAGGAGTTGCATTCTTCTTTGGAAAGTCTGGTGATGTCAGCATCCTACAAGTATAGCAGGTATAGACAACTGCCCACTAAAGCATATAGTATGCCGTGTTAATTCCTGTCTTTGTAATATCATAACATGCTTAGGTAGGGGTTCAAAACCTGCAAATGCTGATTGTATGTGTCTCACATCCTTTGAAAGGAGTGGCCTTTTTGTAGACGGAGCTACATTCTTCTTTGGAAAGTCTGGTGATGTCAGCATCCTACAAGTATAGCAGGTGGAGAGAAATGCCCAATAAAGCATATAGCGTGCCATGTTAATGTTTGTCTCTGTAGTATCATAGCATTTTTAGGTAGGGGTTTGAAACTTGCAAATGCTGAATGTGTGTGTATGGGGGGTGTTGTGTATGTGTGTCACATCCTTTAAGAGGAGTGGCCTATTTGTAGACTGTAGACACAATGAAGGAGTTACATTCTTCTTTGGAAAGTCTGGTGATGTCAGCATCCTACAAGTATAGCAGGTGTAGACAAATGCCCAGAAATGCATATAGTACACCATGTTAATGCCTGTCACTGTAGTATCATAACATACTTAGGTAGGGGATTGAAACCTGCAAATGCTGAATGTGTGTATGGGGGGTGTTGTGTATGGGTATTACATCCTTTGAGAGGAGTAGACTGTAGACACAATGAAGGAATTACATTCTTCTTTGGAGAGTCTGATGATGTCAGCATCCTACAAGTATAGCAAGTGTAGAAAAGTTCCCAGTAAAACATATAGTGCACCGTGTTAATGCATGTCTCTGTAATATTGTAACACATGTAGATAGGGGTTTGAATCCTGTAAGCGCTGACTGTGTGTGTGTTGGGGGGGTATGTGTGTGCAATTCTGTTAGAAAGGAGTGGGCTTTTTGAAGACTGGGAAAACACACTAAAGATGTATATTCCTCTTTGGAAGGAGTGATGATGTCACCACCCTAGAAATATAGAGGGTGAAGAGAAACCTCCCAGTAAAGCAAATAGCATGCTGTGCTAATGTATTTTTCTCTAGTGTCGTAATGTACTTAGATAGAGGTTTGAATCCTGTACATGCTAACTGTGTGTACAATTCTGTTTGAAAGGAGTGGGCTTTTTGAAGATTGGGAAAACACACTAAAGATGTATATTCCTCTTTGGAAAGAGTGATGATGTCACCACCCTATAAATACAGAGGGAGAAGCCAAACCACCCAGTAAAGCAAATAGCGTGCTGTACTAATGCATCTCTTTCTAGTGGCATAATGTACTTAGGTAGGGGTTTGAATCCTGTACATGCTAACTGTGTGTGTGTGTGTGCGCAATTCTGTTTGAAAGGAGTGGCCTTTTTGAAGACTGGGAAAACACACTAAAGATGTATATTCCTCTTTGGAAAGACTGATGATGTCACCACCCTAGAAATACAGACGGAGAAAGGAAACCACCCACTAAAGTAAATAGCATGCTGTGCTAATGCATTTCCCTCTAGTATCATAATGTACTTAGGGAGGGGTTTGAATCCTCTAAGTGCTGACTCTGTGTGTGTGTCACTCTTGGACAATGCAGTGTGGGTTTTGCTTTTACTATGTTATGACATATTATGATTACAACAGTAAGTACATTGCACACATCAGGTATCTGCGTGGCAAATATATATGTGTACATGTTCCCTTAATCAGTACATAGGTGTGAATCCTGCATACTACATGAATATATTTGTTACCATTGACAGGTTGTGCCGCTGTTTCTCAGATCGTAGGTCAAATATGTTTGTATGTGACAGGGCCATCCACTGTCGTGATCTGTGGCCAGGGTCATCTGTGCCACACACACCCATGACAGTTACTTAACAGTAGTGTGAGTGAGGGTGTACGCCTGGGGTATATGTCAGACATGTTCATACACTACAACGACTGACAATAATAGACAGTCTTTATAGGTGTACAACCGCCTTGTGGATATGCATCCAAGCCTCTAATGTCTCATGTGACACACCTTGGGACTCCACAATACCTATGGATATGTGGATACCAAGGGAAACATGACATAACATGAGGCTGTATGTACACATTAGTACCCAACATACATGTTGAGGGCTACCACCTATGTGGTACTGACGGGATAGTAAGTATAGTACATGTGGATGACTATGCCATAGTCGGCTTACTGCTGCTTGAGCATGTATCAGATGACAGGCATCTGTCTGTATGATACCCTTGTGTATGATATGTGTCCCTACAGTGCCCTGGTTGGCGTGGTGCAAACATCCGCACAAACACATTGCACTGTATAAAGCACTGCTAAACTTTGGCCAACCATATTTAGCTAGGTAAAGCACTGCTTAAATCTGGAGCCTTTAAAATATATATTTTCTTCAATAATAAATTGGCCATTTCACTGCTTTTTATAATATTTTAATCATATATGTCAGGTATTATTTCATATACTGATTTGGAACATAAATAAAAAGGGTAGTGGTGAGACTCAAACCATTTATGCCTACTCTTTGGGCTAACACTCTACCGTTACACTATTGTTACTTGGCAGAATTTAAATAATTAGTTCTTATATGCTATTCACTGTCACAATTGCTAACTGTGGTTAGGCAATGGGCACACCCGCACACACACATGCAAATACGGGCATACCTCTCAACTGTACAGATTTTTGCAGAATGTCCAAATTTTTGCCTTATATTTTTGGTCCATTTTTCATAAAATTGTAGCATCCTGGCAAATTATTAAAGATTGAAGTTAGAAAATAATGACAGACATTTGAGTTTTAGACTTCATATCATACAGAACATGCATGGCCTAATGCAAAACCTGTTATCTTCTATCAACTTTCTAATTTAAGAGCAATATTTAAAACATGTCCCTATTTGTACTAGTTTTTAATGGCTTTGTCCAGATTTCTTATTCTAAGAGGTTGAGAGAGGTATGCTGTAAGCAGCTATATCGTGGCTTAAAAATAAAAAATTAGTATTTTACGTGCTTTATAACTTTGATTGCTCTATGTCAGGAGTGTGCTGTTGGGTGTAAGTACATTTCAGCGACCTTGCTCCTTGTGTGCTGACATTGTGCTTTGTAACACTGCAGGGCGTGAACATTTAGACTGCCCAGCAAAGTCGGACACGCCTTTCATACTCAGTCTGTTGTAAGACTACTGATGAGTCAGCGTGTTCCCTCATGAATATTCATGGATCGCTGATGTCACACCAGCCCATCTGTAGCCTGCGGTAAGACACATTAAGTCTTACACGGAGGATTCATGAATCCTGCCCAATATCTTAACTGTGTGTGGGTTTAAGAACCAGAAGCAGGTAGAACCAGTCAAGAAGCAACAATTAGTTTTTATAACAGGATAGTATTTATAAATCATTAACAGCAGTAATATATTGGGAACAATTCAGTTATTGTAACTGCAATTATATTCAAATGCATGTATCATATCCATCATAGGAAATTAAAGGCTGCTCTTTCTTATATCATAGCAGTAAGATTTGTTTATACTATGGCACATTAATGCCTATACATCATATATGGAGTGCAGCAGTACATTATCATATCTGTTTATGTATTGCCAAAAAAGGTGTATTGAAAAAATAAATTATTGTGACATGCTAATTATCTTTTGTCTTCCTTGCACCCTATCTCCCTGTTGCTGGGGCAAGGGGTTATAATTTATGACATTCTGCTGTTTTCATACATTGCTGCTGAAAATAAAATGATCAACAGCTCAGAGAATTAGACCAACCACTGTGGCTCGCCCCCCCCCCCATACCTTGACAGCTGGGAGCACAGGCACCAAGCACTTCCTTCCTGTTCACAACGTATCAGTGTTGCCTCCACCAGTCATACTCCACCTGTATCAGTAAGCTCTGCTCCAGCTTCTAGGGCAATGTTACCCTCCAAAATGAATGCTAGTGGAGGTTGCAGTTTTGTTACCTGGCAGGAACTGATAGGGTTGGTGGAGGATATCATGGAGGAACCATGGTGCATTATAGGAAGGGTTGAAAAGTTCCTAAGTTGGATTGCAAAAATGATGCCACAGCTGGTACTGACAGAGGCATCTGATACAGGAGACAGTGATGGCAGTTCTGAGTGTGAGGACTAGATTCTCTTTGTGCTCAAGCTGGATGTGGGTGCACCTCCAGTGTCCCATACCTATTCACAATCATGGCGTCCCCCAATGTTCTGTCTCCATCACTGTCCCTGCCTTGTATTCCCTGTATGTCTGAGCATGCTTCCTAACCTACCCTACCTACCTGACCCTCTCATTCTTTCCACATTTCTTTCCACCCAAAAATGGGCATTTGTCCCACAAAAAATCTGTCCCATATATAGCTCTGTACTTCACCTAAGTGTCATATCGATACAATTCATTTGGTCCACATGGCCATAGCACATTCTGTTGTTGTCACCCATCACTTGTGTGATGACTTTCCAAAGTCTTGAAATAGTGTGTACAATTGTACATTTATGTTGTGAAGGAGTGGAAAGCTATGGTGCTCCCCCCACCACTCTCCTGTAAATTCCTGTATTCTTTTCCCTGTTCCTACCCTCTTCTTGGCAACCCCATTTTCACCACCATGCTGTGCACTTCTTTTTCACACATTTAATGTGGTCAAAAAATAGATTCACACACAACACACATGGCTAGAAATTATCCACGCAAAAGTCTTAATTTATGTCCACAGCATTTGCATGGAGGTTGGCAGAGAGCAACAATGCTGACTGATGATAAACATATAACTTCCTATTGCAAAAGCTGAAACTATTTGATAGTTCTAGTTACTACAGAAATGTGCTTCCCCTGTGGGGAAAACAAAGTAAAGGGAGAT
>NW_025049987.1:0-14003 GCF_019279795.1 Protopterus annectens
TTTTGCATCAAAGTATTTTGGAAACAGATTTAATTACCCAGAAATGTCGTCGGATAGCAATCCGACTACCGGAGTACATAAAAAATGCAAAGAAAAGGACAGAGAAAGGCAGTCGAGATCCAGAACTGACAACTAAGCTTCTAAGCCAGTCGCTGGTACTCAGTGAGGCGCTTTTGCAGCCCCTGATACCTTTGAGTCGCAGGCGTCTGCCGACACCCATGTGGAGTCCGGCATGCTGCAGGATACTCAAGGTATTGGACCAACGGATGTATCTCCCTCAGATGGGTCCAAAACCGCTGAGCAGGCACCAGATTCTGAGGGTGTATTCAGACCTCAACATTTATATATCAAATCGACGACAGCTGCAAAACCAAAGACAACTTCTAAAACTAAAAAAATGACGCCTGAGCCACGTGCACAGGCCTCTATGCCTAAAAAACAGATGATCAAAATGGCTGAAGACCTTATTACCTTGATCAGGGGTACCCATCCCCCTCCAGATAAGAGGCCTAGGCAAGACACTGATTATGAATCTTTAGATCAGGTTTCTATTTCTTCTGATTCCTCTTCTGATCAGGAATTATCTATACCTCCCTATGAGGATTCTGATGCTGAAGAAGTCTACTCCATCTGCATCTCCTCCAGAGGATTATTAATTTGGCGAAACCTTGCATACTTTGAGGGAGCATTTTTACTGGGAGAGTCAAGACTTCTCAGAATCAAAAAAAGAGGCTCGGGGATTTCCTCCTTCTCCCTCAGCACAAGCCTTTAGCCATTCCCCCTGTTTTAGACATTGTGGATGATGTTTTTTCGGAGTCAAGCTTGACCCCTGACTCCTTACATACGGCTTCCAGTAAGCCTGACAGATATTACGGGATCCCTGACTCACATAAATGTTTATTTAGAAACCCTGCTGCTGATCCTGAAACTATTTCACAGGGTCCAAAGGGAGTTAAGGCCTCAACAGCAAAAAAACCAACCCCCTCTGACAGGGATTCAAGGGCACTAGACAGATGGGGGAAAAAAGGTTTATACATCTGCAGCCTTGGTAGTCAGGGCCTTAAACTGTCAATTTCACATGCTTAAGTACCAACGACATGTTATGGGATTGCTGAAATAGAAAATGATGATTTCAGAATGTGCAGAAAATAAAGAATTACAGGAATTATTGCATGCAGCTGAACAAGTTGGAAAGCATACTTTGCAATGTGGTTTTGATTCCTTAGAGGCCTCCTGCAGGGCCGCAGTTACTGGATCTGTGATAAGGAGGCATGTCTGGTTAAAGGAACAAAATTTGCCTGATCATGTTAAAGCTAAATTGCTAGATGCACCTTTACAGCATGATTCTTTGTTTGGTATTAAGGCTGAAGAGGTTTTAAAGAAAATGGAAGACAAAGCTAAGTCTATGCAAACTGTTAAAGACTTCTTACAAGTGCAGCCACCAAGATTCAGTAGACACTGGCCTACAAAAAATTGGTCCTTTCCTGTGTCAGACGGAGCTCAAAGGGGCAAATCCAGACGCCCAAAGGGTTCCAGATACCAGGCACAATATTCATACAGGTCAAAGCAATGGGGCACATCTGCCTCCAAATCAGGGGGAGATAAAGTGCAAACCTACAGAAAACAGTCCCAATGACTTCCTTCTGCCTACACCAAGCACTTATCTTTTGACAGCACCCTTAGGGGGGAAATTAGCACTTTTTGCTCAAAATTGGCAGTTAATAGCCCAGGACAAGTGGGTACTAAACATAGTATCACAGGGATACAGATTCCATTTCCACACTCTGCCAATGGCAAACGGTTGGCCAGATCTGCCCATAAATCAATGGGCAGAGGCACAGAAACAGGTTACATCCCTATGGATATGGGGGCCATTCAACCAGTACCAGAACAGGAAAAAAGACAAGGTTTTTACTCAAGACTGTTCTTGGTACCCAGAAAGGACAAGGCCTGGCGGCCAATACTGAATTTATCAATTTTGAACACATACCTGGACATTTCCAAAATTCAAAATGCTGACTGCAGCAGCTTCTGCCCATGCTGGGCAAGAATGCTTGGCTGGTGACATTAGACCTAAAAGAGGCATACCTGCATGTCCCAGTAAGACAATCGTGCAGAAGATACCTCAAATTCAAGGCTGGCTTAATGCATTACCAATTCTCTGCACTGCCCTTTGGCTTATCTACTGCGCCCAGGGTCTTTACAAAGTGCCTGGCACCAGTAATTGCATTTTGCAGACAAAGAAGTATACAAATATATCCTTACTTGGATGACTGTCTCATTCAAGCAGAGAACAAGGGCACTCTTCTTCGACACCTGGCGTTTGTGAAAAGGCTTCTAACATGCCTAGGGTACACTATAAACGAAAAGAAATCACAACTGGTACCCTCTCAAAAGACAACATTCCTGGATGCAAGCTTTAATACAACTGCCCAGATGGCTTACCTTACGCCAGACAAACAAAGGCAACTGACTACTTACTTCAAACTGATGGCAACAAAAACCCAGTGTTCTGCAAGACAAATTCTGCAGGCTCTGGGCTTCATGACATCCTGCATCCTACTAATTCCATATGCAAGACTGCATAAGAGGTAACTTCAGTGGTACCTAAAAAAGTTTATGGAGTCAACATTCAACACAGTGTGGAAACAATGATTCCTCTCATTCCCTGCCTGCAACAGGAGTTTCTATGGTGGGCAAAGGCCTATCACCAAAACATGGGATGGCCCTTCACTCTACCCCCTGCCAGCCAAACCTTAACAGGCGCATCAGATTATGCCTGGGGGGCCCACATGGCAGAAAGCTGCATTCAGGGCATATGGGCACCAAAACAAATGCATCTTCATATCAACCAGAAAGAGATGCTAGCTGTTCAAAATGCCCTAATAGCCTTCAAGGACTTACTTTATCCAGGACAACTACTGATAAAGACGGACAACACCACAGTCATATGGTGTATAAACAAGCAAGGGGGCACACACTCGTACCCCCTTTGCAGATTAGCCATGGCACTGTGGGACATAGCTTTGACCTACCAATTCCTGCCAGGAAAACAAAACACTGTGGCAGACGATTTATGCAGAAACCTTATGGATCGTCACGAGTGGAAACTAAATCCGCAAGTCTTCAGCATGATAACAGAGAAATGGGGGAGCCCAGACATAGATCTATTTGCCTCTCCTCAAAATTATTAACTGAAAAGATTCTGCACAAGGACTTACCACAGACAAGCATGGAAAGTGGATGCCCTATCCTTCAGTTGGAAAAACCTATCAGTTTATGCCTTTCCTCCTCTGCCTCTTCAACCCAAGGTCTTCCTAAAATCAGACAAGAGAAGCCAAAGATGATAATAATTGCCCTGAACTGGCCCCACCAATACTGGTACCCAATCCTAAGGAACTTGTCTCAATACCCAGCTTGGACCTTGCCTCAAACACCACAACTAGTGTCCCAGCAAAACAATCAGATCCTGCACAATCGACTACAGACACTGAACCTGGCAGCATGGCTAATCATGTAATCATACAAATGACACCTCTCAGTAAAGCTGTGATGGATGTCATTTTGGAAGCCAGAAGGCCTAGTACTAGAAAATCTTATGCTGACAAATGGAAGAGATTCTGTGCTTGGAATCGAGCACAAGGAACTGATACAGCAGAACCAAATATTCTTCAGATATTACAATACTTAACTGAGATGCTTGACAAAGACCTATCTTTCTCATCAATCAAAATCCATGCCTCTGCCATTTCGGCTCATTACAATACAGAGCCACCAATCTTTTCTCATCCTTTACTAAAGCAGTATCTTAGAGGAGACAAAAATTTAAGGCCTCCTAGAAGATTACCACTACCTGCATGGGACCTCAATTGTATGTTGGAGAAACTCACCCTGCCTCCATTTGAACCAGCTGCTACCGCTTATATAAAGTACTTATCAAAGAAGACAGCTCTGCTACTAGCTATTACTTCAGCAAGAAGAGTTTCAGACCTACAGGCCCTCATGGCTGTAGAGCCTTTTATCATATTTTACCCAGACAGGGTGTCTCTGAGGACAAATCCTACTTTTATGCCTAAGGTGGTTTCCAGTGTGGCTCTTAACCAAACAATTCATCTGCCAACTTTTTATCCAAATCCGCAGAACAAAGGGGAGAGAATTCTGCATTCCTTGGACTATCACAGACGGCTAAGATTCTACTTGAGCAGGACTAAAACTAAGAAAAACTGAGCAATTACTAGTGTCATATGCTACAGGATCAGAAGGAAAGGCTATTTCAAATCAAACCGTTTCAAAGTGGATAAGCCACTGCATACGTTTCTGCTACTTACTCCATGGTAAACCTGTGCCCAAGGGCATTAGGTCTCTTCCACCAGAGTTGCAGCTACTTCAGCAGCCTTTCTCAGAGGAGTACCAACCAAAGACATTCTAGAGGCTGCTACTTGAAGTTCTGTTCACACCTTTACAAAGCATTACCATTTGCCTCTCTACTCTAAGTCCAGGGCAGGCTTTGCCACTGCAGTGCTGCAGGGCCTTATAGCCGTACCTAATGCTGTTTAGTTCCAGCCTTCCAACCATAGCATTGGGATTCTACCTAAATGTAATGACTGCAACAGTGAAACACGAAGAACATAGTACAGTTGTGCACACTTACCATGAATGTAGATGTTCGAGTGTATTCACTGTTGCAGTCCAGGTTACCCTCCCTCCATCCCCCTGTCATTCTGAAGTTTATCTTTGCTTCACTATCTTCTACAACCTATGTAGTGTATTTGCTTGTAGATGAAGGTAAAGTTTATATTGATGTGTGTGTGTGTGTGTGTGTGTGTGTGTGTGTGTGTGTGTGTGTGTGTGTGTGTATAAAACTAAAGAAAATTGTTCCGGCTGCATGTTTTATACCCCTGACGACCTGACGTCATGGAAGAGAAGACAGCAACCGACGCAGGACCCAAGACTTTGGAATTCAGGCTGACTGAGGGCAACCTGCCAGCAGATTACCCAAATGTAATGACTGCAACAGTGAATACACTCTAACATCTACATTTATGGTAAGTGTACACAACTGTACTTTTTAAGCACTCCGGGTCCTCTCTTGACTCAGTCGATACAACAATATGACTGTTTTTCCCTTTTCCTGCATAGATAGCAGGTGCATGCACAAATTAATGTTCCCTTTCTGTGGCTTCTGGCCCAGATAAATTAAGCCATATAAATACTGGTCATCTTTATCAGAAAATGCAGCCTGTATGAAAATGTACTCTTGCTCAAACACTCTCCAGTTCTCTGCAACATTGTCAAACACGAGTGCACTGGGTTTTCGAAATCCGTCTGCCATGCCCACAAAGTATGCTCTAACACACTGAAAATATGGCCCTTGTAATTTATGCACAAGCAAACTGTTCTGTGAGCCTGTAATAACATTCAAATGCACAGTAAACTCTTCAAAATGCTTTATGTTGTGAAATATGCGTTGAAATGGCTGTATTTTGTGAAACAACTTTACACTAACACTGCATAAACATGCAAATACTTTATACAGTTCTGATAACTCATATCTTTGATCAGATCTTTGATCAATACGAAAAGTATATGCTTAGCGAAAATGCGGTCATTTCCTCTTATTCATTTTATGCAAATCGGACTTTATTTCAAACATTTTCCATAGTAATTTGAATCTTATTTATCAGTATTGGACATATTGGTTTATTCAAATATTGTGTAGAGCATTCTATATGCCTTGTTTCATATTTTGCAAATAAGAAATAGTTTGAGAAAGTTTTAACATCTGAAATTCGTTTCTGACATAATACCAACCGGGTGCCTCTCGGACTTAAGTGGAAGAAACTAGAGCTCTTTCTGGCAACAGGTAATTTTGGCCATGCTTCCTTCAACACCATGCCCTTCTAGACATGCCACTTCTAACACCATGTCGCTCATCCCTCTCTAACATAGATGACAAGCAGGTGGGGTGTTTCATTTAGATGCTTTAATACATAGAAATACATCAGGATGGATAGCAGCATCATAAAATATAAACAAATTGATTAACAGACAGACCTTACATACATACATGCTTACATGTCAACAGCTTACTACAAAATGGCAGTCAGGCTCACATGTGCTCAGTATTTGTACACTTCTGCAAGCCCTTGAATAGCTTAAAGGTACATACACACACATTGGTCTACAAATACTAAATTCATGAACTTCATACATTGACTTAGGAATGGGGTCCATTCCCGTCATGGTATTAGAAACCTAATCTACTTTGAGAAATTAAAAAAGGAGTAGTTTCTTTCCTAGCTTATTTCCTTTTTGTTCTCCCTTACTGTTTGAAACTTATAATGCTGGTATCAATTATTCCTGCATCAAAATTCACTTGTCTGCTCTTTTTAATTTCCATTCAGAAGCAGGTTTTTCTCTTGCTCCTCTCAAGATTTGTGAGGCTTTTTAATATTAGGCATTCCATTCATAGTACTTTTCCACTGTGGGACTTCATTTTATGGTATAAAAGCTTCATCCTTTTTCCTTTTGAATATGTTGCCTCTGTTGTTGAAGTGCCTGTCATGACAAACCTGGTTTAGTGGTCTTTACCTCTGCTTGAGAGAGAAAATGTGCTTAACAACCCTCTCTCTCACCGCCTCCTTAGTGTTCCACAACGACATGAAGACATTTGGAGCAAATTCTTCATTTATGTCAAAAGCAGATGCAGAACCATCAGCTTGCCATTTTTCTGTGCACAGAACTGTAACAGACTGGAATACCTTTTCTATTGTGTGGATGTCTACTGACCGTTTTGGTTCTGTGTGGAGAGGTCCAAGTGTTTTTCCTTTGCAGTGCCTAATTTGGTCTCAAGATTGCTAAGTTCTGCTTTTCAGGTTGTTAGTTGTATATTGAAATATCTAAATGTCTAGGGCTTGTTTTACTAGAGATGCTGCTATGTCAGGTGCTCCTTTCCCTAATGACAGTCTGGATTGTACTTGCACAGCTTCAGTCTGGTTTTTCATTCTGAGGCAGTGAAAGCTGAACATGGTGTCTAGGTCCAGGTCTTTGTCCATTCTTGTCTATTGTATAGTCCCAAAAGAGTAGTCACCCAGGAGAATTAGTTAAGGACTTTGTCCTTTTAGTTACATAGGACTGACCTCTTATCAGATATGTAATATTGACATTACTGTAATGTGTAAAGAGAGGTCCAGTAACATGCACTATCCCACCCCCATGTACCCCTGTGTGCCTGATCTGGCGTCTCCTTTCCTTGTGTCCACTGTTATTTTCTGTTGACTCAGCACTTTAACTAGAACTGGAGAGTCTAGCATGTGTAGTTTATTTGGGGATGGGGGAGGGTTCCTGTAACAGCCTTAGTGCCTGCATCACCTCTCCTATTGGATACAGAGAATTACTCTCCTTGGAATAGCAGGTATGAAAGAGTATGCAAACCTAAACACTTAATTTCTTTGCCATAAGATTTTTATTGACTGGAAAAACAATTTATTGCAACATGTAAAGGACCACAACATCAACTCTTGAATGTCACATTTTGTAGACCGGATCAGTTCATATTTTTGCTCCACAATGAGCAAGAGTCAAGAGCTTGGTGAATGACTGATGTCCTTCAAGAATGCAACTGCAGTCCTGACATATGGGTTGTCCTGCCTCAGGCAGCCCTTCGGTCGGCCGGATTCCAAAGTCTGGGTCCGGCGTCGGCTGATGTCGCCTCCTCCCCGACGTCAGAGCGGCTGGAGTATAAAGGCATCTGCCGACGCCTTCTTCTTCAGTCTTTCTTGCCATGCGGTGCCCGAAGCAGAAGCAGTTCGCAAGTGCCGGTCGGTCAGCTCCTGTGTTCTCAGTTACCGAAGTCATCTAAAAGCTAAGTACCCCGTTGGGGAACATTTTTTCTTGCCTCAGCCGATGTCAGAAAAAATGAAAAAGTTAATAATGGTTTGCCTTGTGGTAAACAAATACCTCATAAGGACTTCCGTTCTTACTGTCTCCCTTGCCTACTGATGAAAGCCTTGCTGCTGAAACCGGTCTAGTTTCAGTTTTATTAAACTACTTTTGAAACTTCCTTGGTGCTGGCTTTTTTCTGATTTTGGGTCTAACAAGTGCTCTTGCCGTGCACCAGCCTAACTTGCTAGCTCCTATACACTCCCTTGCCTGGGCCCAGACCACGACGTCTCGGCCTGTGCTTGCTTTAATAAGCGCACACTCAGGCGCCGGGTAGAATTTGCCGAAGACTTTTTCGGCGAATCTTTCGCTTATATCATGCCGTCGGAACAACCGACAGCTCAATCTACCAAAAAACGCAAAGACCGGGACCGACATCCTCGGCCCGCGTCTTCCACCGATTCAACACCTAAGCCCTCCGCGAGTGCTTCGGTCGCTTCGGAAGCGGTAATTCTACCGTCCAGGCCGACAACACCGCTTTAACGCGTTCTTCGGTCCCGGAGATTTCACTGGTGCCGGTTGTGGATTTTCCTCCAGAAACCGAAGCTCTGGATTTACCCGACACCATTCCTGTGGACAAGGTTACCCCTGCACGTGGGGCAGCTAGGCCTCCGGTATCCATGTCCATCAAGGCCTTTGCATGTGCTAAGGCTGCCAGCCAGGCCAAGGCCCATCCTAAGCCTACTGCTCAGGGCTCCTCTTCTGATAGACAGATCATGACTCTTGCTGCAGATTTAATCTCTCTTATCAGGGGTTCTCAGCCGCACCCAGACAGAGGTTCTCAGCCGCCTGCAGAAAAAAGGCCTAGAACTGAGCAGACAGACACCCTCTCTTCAGATGAAGCCTCTGGGGATTCAGAGCATTCAGATACCCAGGAAGAATCCTTTCAGGCCTATGAGGACTCGGATGCCGAGGATTCAATTCCCTCTGCCTCCCCTCCAGAGGATATTTCTTTTGGTGAAGTTCTACACTCCATGAGGGAGCATTTTCAGTGGCAGGGTCAGGAATTTTCTGACTCCAGGAAAAGGCTACGTACCTTCCTTAAGCTACCCCAACACAGACCTTTAGCTATCCCTCCAGTGTTGGATGTCCTTTGATGTATACTCAGACTCCAGTGCTTCGCCTGATTCTCTCCCTCCTGCTCCTGCCAAACCTGACAGATATTACAGGGTTCCTGAAACCCATAAGCATCTCTTTAAGGCCCACTCTGTGGATTTAGAGACTATTTCACAGGGCCCCAAGGCAGTGGCTTCTTCCTCGGCCAAAAACCCTCTGCCCGCTGACAGGGAAGCTAGGTCCCTGGAGAGATGAGGCAAAAAAGTTTATACCTCTTCCACCCTTACCATGAGGTCACTCAACTGCCTTTTTTATATGTTTCAGTACCAGGATTACTTGATGGATGATTTGCAGAAAAAGTTAGCCTCTCCTGAGCCTATAGATAGAAAGGCATTGCAGGATTTGGTTCATAACACTCAGCAGGTTAGCAATCATTTTCTTCAGTGTGGTTATGATGCATTGGAAGCTTCATGTAGGGCAGCCATGACAGGGGCCGTTATACATAGACATGCTTGGTTGAAAGAACAGCCACTGCCAGACCATGTTAAAGTTAAGCTCCTGGATGCACCTCTGGAAAAACAGAAGCTTTTTGGTGCTAATGCACAGGATGTGTTGAAGTCTATTGAGGAAAAGGCAAAATCAGTACAGACTGTCAAGGATTTCCTCCAGGTTCAGCCTCCCAGATTCAGCAGGAATTGGCCTTCTAAGAATTGGTCCTTTCCAGACTCAGACAAGTTTCAAAGGGGAAAGAACAGGCGTGCTCGAGGTAGGGGGCAATACCGAGGCTCCTACAGGGGCCGCCAATGGCAACCACCAAATCAAAGAAGTGGCGCAGGGAGTTCACCTGCACCACAGGGACAATCAAAATGACTTGACTATCACTTCGCCTACCAAGGCTCAAAGGGAAGCACCTCTAGGCGGAAAATTATCCTTATTCTCAAAGAACTGGCACATTTTAACCAAGGACAAATGGATTCTGGACATAATAGACAAAGGTTACAGGTTCCACTTCCACACCTTACCAACGAGACAAGGCATGCCAAACCTGCCACAAAATCAAAGGGCAGAGGCTCTCTTACAAGTTGCAAAGCTGTTGCAAATAAAAGCCATAGAAAAGGTTCCTCCTCAGGAACAAGGCCAGGGATTCTATTCAAGACTGTTCCTTGTTCCAAGAAAAGAAAAGCAATGGAGGCCTATACTGGATTTGTCTGTTCTGAACACCTTTCTCATTGTGCCAAAATTCAAAATGCTGACGTTACACTAACTCCTTCCCATGCTGGGCAAGGGGTCTTGGCTGGTTACTCTGGACCTCAAGGAGGCATACCTGCATGTCCCAATCAGACACAGCTGCAGAAGATACCTCAGATTTCTTGCAGGAACAGAGCATTATCAATTCTCAGCATTGCCGTTTGGCTTATCTACTGTGCCCAGAGTATTCACGAAATGCCTGGCATCAGTAGTTGCACATTGCAGACTCCAGGGGATTCAAATTTACCCGTACCTGGATGACTGTCTCATACAAGCAGACAGCAAACAAGTATTGATAAAAAACTTGGACTATATCATTCAGCTGCTACAGGCTTTGGGATACACAGTCAACATTCAAAAATCAAGACTATTACCATCCCAAAAGATTATTTTTCTAGGAGCAAAACTGGACACAAATTCACAAATGGCTTTCCTCACAGAGGAGAAGCAACAGCATTTACCAGATTATTTCAAAAGCCTAGCAAAACTTACCCAGCTGACCGCAAGGAAGATCCTGCAGGCCCTGGGTTTCATGGCATCTTGCATCCTCCTGATCCCTCTGGCAAGGCTACACATGAGAAAGCTACAATGGTACCTAAAAAGCTTATGGTCTCAACACAACCTAGAAGACGTAATACCACTCATTCCATGCCTGCAAAAGGAATTTTTGTGGTGGGCTCAAGCAAGCCATCTAAACCAAGGCATGCCCTTCAACAAAGTTCAAGCAAGTCAAACCATTACAACAGACGCCTCAGATCATGGATGGGGGGCGCACATGGAGGACAGATGCATTCAAGGTCAATGGACTCCCACGGAAATGCCTCTGCACATAAATCAAAAAGAGATGTTGGCAGTGATGCATGCAATAGAAGCCTTTGAAAATCTCTTCAACAAGGCCATCTGCTAATAAAGACAGACAACACCACTGTCATGTGGTATATATCTGGTCATCATCTGGGCGGTGCAGTGGTGCAGCGGTTAACGTTGTCGCCTCACAGCAAGAGGTTCTCCGGTTCGATTCTCGGCTGGGGTGCCTTCTGTGTGGAGTTTGCATGTTCTCCCTGTGTTCGCGTGGGTTTCCTCCGGGTACTCCGGTTTCCTCCCACATTCCAAAGACATGCATCTGGAGCATTTCTCCCCGGGCCTCTGCTGAAAACAGGCTCTGTGGAACCTAGTCGGACTTTCCCGGTCAACAAATGTTAAATAAAAAATAAATAAATAAATAAAAAATAAACAAACAAGGAGGCACTCACTCGTATCCCCTCTGCAGACTAACAATGGCTCTTTGGGAAAAAGCCCTGAAACTGAGCATCCATTTGCAATCCCAGTTTGTTCCGGGCAAGGACAATGTATTGGCGGACAGGTTGAGCAGAAATTTCATGGATCCTCACGAATGGATGCTGCATCCACACATTTTCTCACAAATAACAACTGCATGGGGAAGACCGGACATAGATCTATTTGCTTCTCATCTCAGTCACCACCTGGACAGGTTCTGCTCAAGGACACACCATCCTTTAGCCTGGAGAACGGATGCTCTTTCCTTCAGCTGGAATACCCTAAAAATCTATGCATTCCCTCCTCTACCATTACTGACCAAGGTGTTACTGAAGATCAAAGCAGAGCAACCAAAAGGAATACTGATTGCTCCAGACTGGCCGAGGCAGCATTGGTATCCCTTGCTACTGAGCATAACTCACACCAAACCGTGGCCCTTGCCCCAATGGCCTTTGCTCCTAACTCAACAAAATTACAGGACTGTTCATCAAAACCTGCAAACATTACAACTGACAGCTTGGAGGGTTCCATGACTTATTCCCATGTCCCCCTCTCCGAAAAGGTTCAGGAAATCTTGCTGGAAGCACGCAGACCTTCCACCAGAAAAACCTATTCGGCCAAGTGGAAGAGATTCATCATCTGGAATGCCAAAAAGGGACAGGATGCATCAGTGAAGAGCATACCTCAGATATTAGAATACTTGGCAGAAATGTTTCATAATGGCCTCTTATTTTCTTCCATTAAAATCCACGCTTCAGCAATCTCAGCAAATTACAACTGTGACCCACCTGTGTTTTCGCATCCCTTGCTAAGGAAGTTTCTAAGAGGGATAAAGAATATCAAACCTCCCAGAAAACCACCAGTTCCTGCATGGGACCTCAACTACGTCCTGGAAAAGTTAACTCTTCCTCCTTTTGAACCAGCAGCATCTTCAGAAATGCAATTCCTCTCCTGGAAAATGGTCTTCCTGTTGGCAGTTACCTCAGCAAGAAGAGTCTCGGAGATACAGGCCCTCATGGCAGTACCTCCCTTTCTCATTTTCCATCAGGACAGAGTTTCTCTTAGGACCAATCCTTCATTCATGCCAAAAGTGATATCCAGGGTGTCTCTAAATCAAGCAATTCACCTGCCTACTTTCTTTCCCAATCCTCAAAATAAAGGGGAAAAGGTACTGCATACTCTAGACATACACAGACAATTACGCTACTACTTGGACAGAACAAAGACCACCAGGAAGTCTAACCAACTATTTGTAGCCTATGCTGCCGGAGTGCAAGGAAAGGCAGTCTCCAAACAAACAATTTCAAAATGGATTGGACACTGCATCAGATTCTGTTACTCCTTCCATGGAAAGGGTGTGCCAGCCAATATAAGACCACATTCAACCAGAGCTATAGCCACATCCACAGCTTTTCTAAGAGGAGTGGCTACAAAGGACATTCTAGAGGCTGCTACATGGAGCTCCGTGCATACATTTACCAGACACTACAACCTGCCTTTATACTCCAGATCCCGAGCAGGCTTTGCTTCTGCAGTCCTGCAGGGTCTTTTAGCTACACCATCCCTTGCTTAGATCCTACCACCACCAGCTTGGCTATGGTATTCAACCCATATGTCAGGACTGCAGTTGCATTCTTGAAGGACATAGTACAGTTTTGTACCTACCATAAATGTAGATGTCCGATAGATATGCAACTGCAGTCAGGTTTTCCCTCCCTCCGACCCCTCTGTTTTTTCCCTTGGGTCCTTTCCCCCTCTCCTATTTAGCTGGGGATATCTGTTATGGTGTATCTGTTTATTACTGTTGTGCATGTCTGGAAATTTTTTGCTTATCCATTCACAAAATTTAGCCTTCCTTGAAGGGCACCTGGCATCTGGGGCAAGAAACACTGAAGAAGATGGCGTCGGCAGATGCCTTTATACTCCAGCCGCTCTGACGTCGGGGAGGAGGCGACATCAGCCTTCGCCGGACCCAGACTTTGGAATCCGGCCGACCGAAGGGCTGCCTGAGGCAGGACAACCCATATGTCAGGACTGCAGTTGCATATCTATCGGACATCTACATTTATGGTAGGTACAAAACTGTACTTTATTTTTCCAGTTTATCTTTGTGGTATGGTGAGGGGATTCCAGGTAGTAGAAGAGTCTGTGCCTCTTAATGCCTGCATTGGGAATGTAGCAGTGAGTAGTAATAAATCCCTGTGTTTTTGTCCCTTGATGTTCACTTCATACCTGAATGAAGTAGTATATCTTGGGTTTGCATTCTAAAATTGGAGCCTGCATTGTTAGGGTATACTGTCTTACACATTTCCTGTTGTCTGCTGTTTTTTTTTCTCCTTTTGTTCCAGTACACTGGTAATGTATTTTTGCATGGCTGCGTTCATTCCAGAAAGCATCTCAAAGAAAGTTAATAAATGTGTATAATTATTTGGTAATGTGTATAAGTATTTGGTCTCCAAAAATTAGAAACAATATTGTGA
>NW_025049988.1:0-14002 GCF_019279795.1 Protopterus annectens
AACAGACTTGCACTCTGCTTAACTAAGTATATGACCATTCCCAGTGGGGGGTTTGATAGTTATAAAGTGACTCCAGCCCACATCTACCTGTACTCCAGTTCAGGATTTGTGTGAAATTAGTTCTGTCCCTGTTTCTGCACTGCTGCACATCACTGAACTTCACTATGATTGCCTGGCATGCTGCTAAACCATTGCTTAGTTTGTGTTACAGCAATTACAAGGGAACAATGCTGTGTTGGGGGTGGTGGAACACCACCACCTGCTCTGCTGGGATTCACAGTAGTCTGACTATCATGTCACCCCACTGTCTAGCATCTCCCTTGACAGATGTATCCGTAGTCTGTTGCAGAAGGTCTGCATGATCATTCCAAGAATGGGGCTAGTGAATACTCCTAGAAACAAGGTAGTGGAATGAGTATTTGTAGTCCCATGTGGATGTAATTTCTGTCCAAGTAGTCCACTGTATTTACTTGCATAATGTTCCAGATCCATGCATACAATGCCATATCATAATAATCCTTTCGAGTACTGTAGAGGTTAAAGACTTACCTTGCAAATGCAGCAGCTGACACAAACATAGTTCACGGCTGATTCTGTTTCATGAAAGCATTACATAGCCAATACATGAGTAGGTACAAGATTTTTGGGTTGTCTGCCATCATTTTGATTTCCTGTATGTGAGTAGGAGTAAGGTGTCAGTTGCTAGGGCGCTAGGCTGTCAGTGAATGTGCTATGTGTTACCTCTTAGCCAAAGCCTGGGCATGCCTTTGTCTGCCTACAAGGACATCAGCAGGGGGTTTCTCCTCTGAGTCCTACTGTGACTGTGGTTGTGGTAACCTAGGCACTGGTGGGGGTTGGGCATCTCTTACCTTTGTTGCTCCTCCTGCTGCAGCTGTTTCTACAAAATCACATTATGTAGCATAGCACATACTGTGAACATATGTGCACATGTGGCTGGAGAATACTGCAGGGCTCCACCAGATATATCTAGGCACTGGAACCATAACTTCAGCAGCCCAAACACATGCTCTATGCTGTTCGTAGTTTGTGTGTGTACCTCATTATGGCATTCCTCTGTGGATGTGTATGCATTTCTGATGGTTGTCATCATCCATGGTTCCAGGGGGTAGCCAGCATCTCCAGTAAATGGTCACATGGGATGCCCCCCCAGCAGTAATCTGGTACAGCTGTAATGTGTGCCAGATATGGGAGTCATGATAACTGCCAGGGCTGCCAGCACACACATTCAGGATAATCCCCTGGGCATTGCATATGACCTGGCAGTTGATGGAGTGGTACCCCTTGTGGTTAATGCAGATTTTACCCTGCTCAACAGGTGGAGCCTTGATGTGTACATGAGTGCAATCTATGGCACCCAGTATCTCAGGGTAGTGTGTTACATGGTAGAACTGTTGCCTATTGTTGGCCCTCACCTCTGGGGAGAGGGGAAAGATATGTGCTCACTGGCATGTGGTTGCATAACATCCAGGAACTGGTGAAGTATCCTGGATGCAGATGTCTGTGACACCCACATCATGTCCCTAGTTGGTCTTTGAAATGTACTTGTAGCTAATATACTAAGGGCTACACATTCCTTTGTTTCCACTGAGATGGGTTCCGCTTTGTTGCCTCTGGGTCTGAGTTGAGGGTGGCAGATCTCAGTGAGTTCTTGTAGTATGTCCCTGTCCACCCTGTAGTGCTCTACAATCTCCAGCTCATGTAGCCCCTGGAAGGTTACCCTGGCCCTGAACACTCTTCTCCTTCTCAGCCTAGGCCTATTGTCAGCATCAGCTCTGACCTCAGCATCTAGCACATACAGATGTACAATAGCTGCAGCAGCCCCTAGCATTATTTCATCATTTAAAATTTCCAAGTCATTACTCCAATACTTCAGAGTATTGAGGGAAATTCAGATTGTAGGGTGTATGCATAATTTATACAGGTCTGCTGTAGGTTCACCATGTATGATTGGCTACTTATTATGCATTTCACCTGCCTGAATTGTAATTAACATAATTTAATGGCCCTACTTTAGTACGCCGCATTGCTCAGCATAGCTTATTCACTCCAAATCATCATTGTTACTTGGGGAGTGGGTCACTAGTACACGTTAATCTATAAACCGTGCCACTCAGCATAGCTTATACAAAAGTCAATATCAATAATTTAATATTTCTAGTTTTAATTACTTGCTGCTTACATCATCACTGTGACCTGGGTGGTCTTTTTTATGGGAACACGTTCGGCCAGCCATGCAGCACACTGAGCAAATAAGTGCACCAGGAATTTAAAAATTCCTAAAAGTAATGGGATACACCCTCCTGCTGTCATCCACATCCAGTGGAAATATCAACATGGTGTAGGAGCCTACATGAAAGGGATATACGGACACGGTTGCTCCTTTTACCGATTCAACAACTTAAGTTGATTTGCATACATATCCATGCTGACAGTCTGGTAACTACATGGTTCATAGCCATATGACTTAGGCAACAGCACCAGTGCGCCATTGTACAGACCTGATGCAAAGTGCTATAATACATTTCTGACAAATATTATAAAATACGTTTTATTCCTTTTTTTTAATTAGGCATGTTTGAGCACTGCAGCACATAGCGCAAACATGCTGACATCATTAAAAAATATATTTTTACATATTTCCTTGCATTTTTGGAGATCAACAATGCATTTTTCACATATCACAGTATGCGATCTAACCATTTCAGGGGAGTTATGTCCGTATTTGTGAACTTTTGCATCCCCTTCTTTCCATGGACACTCCTGTAAGTGTAAAATTTCTGTGTTCACTACAGACACAAACACGGGGTCTACATGGATGCATTTCTGCTTGTTGGATATGCAATGCGTACAGAAAAAATGTGTAGGACTTACTGAATTCCTCCCATTAATTGCAAATATTATATAATATTATATTAAATAAAATTGTGTTTTTGTTTTAACACTGGTTTAATACTATTCATTACATTTAGACCTGGTGGTGTATCAGCCCTAAAGTAATTTATCCACTTATATTCAGTGAGTTCAGTCTTATTGGTAATATCTCCCCCTCTTTTCTCAACATATATTTTTTGAAGTACTCTAAATGTAAAGGAATGCCCATCAATAAATTGTGTAATGTGTTTTTAAATAGCATTTGTGTCTCTTTTCCTACAAATTTCAGATAAATGTGATTTTTGATTAGTTTTACCGAAATAAAAACAGTTACATCTGACGCAGTTAGCAAAATAGACGGCATGTTCAGTATTACAAGTGGGAGAAGCATTAAATATAAACTTCTGATGGGAATCAGATGCAAAAATTCTTTCTAAATTAATATATTTACAAAATACAAAATTATAACACAAAACTGTAGCTATTTTTTACAGATGGAGTTCCTTATATCATGAGTTGTACTTATATCTGTAGAAAACAAAACAGTGTAAGAAACTTCTCTGTGTGGAAGATTTTCAGTCCATATATTTCTAGTTAATCACTGTATATTAATCAGATCAGACAATAGTAGTAGAAGTAGTGAACGTAAACTCGTCAAGTAAAAAAGTAATAATCGAAAATATATAATTCTACAGCATTACTAAGTATTCGAAAGCAATCCAAGCAAGGCAGGCAGTCTGTTTCCAGTCGAAAATCCTTTATTAAGTACACAGACAAGCGATCCAAGTAAAACAAAAATAGAGTAATAATTTCCTCACAAGCTTTCTAAATATATATATGCTTTTTATCAGGCATGGGAGTGGTTTATTGTACTGTAAAACAAAGTGCTATTGGTACACATGTTAAATTCACATCCCTTCCCCCATCAGTGTGACATTCGAGCTGGTCCTGCCCTACTTAGTAGCTGTCATAATAATATATAACCCTAATGTACTTTAATGGTACATCTTATTTAACCAAATTATTAAGTAGATTACTAAGTCTGTGATTTTATACAAGGCAGTATACTACATGGCTGAAAATATATCAACCTTAGTTCATTTTGTGATCAAAAATTATATATAAATATATACATAAGGGATGTGAATTTAACATGTGTACCAATAACACTTTGTTCATTATGCAAATTTGGGATACATGGCCTGGATTTGTTGAATCACTAAAAGGAGCAACTGTGTCCACATATCCACTTCAGGTAGATTCCTACACAATTTTTATATTCCCATTGGATGTGCATGACATCGGGGGGGGGGGGTGTCATGTTACTTTTAGGATCTTTTAATGCTCAGTGCATATGTTTGTGCAGTGCACCACTTGTTGAAATTGGTTTGGGCATAGGTTAGCGTGTTTGCATGACCTAACCACCCAAGTCACAGTCATGACTTAGCCAGGTATGAATAGAAAAAGGATGCATTCGATTAATAATATATTGGTTTCTATAAAGTATGCTGTGCTATGCAGCACATAACACCATGTTGTGCAGTAAAATAGGGCCTTTAAATCACGCCAATTATATCTTAAGCAGGTGAACTATATCATAATTAGACAATCCCACATGATGCACCTATACCACAACTGTATAAAGTGTGCAGAGACACTACATTCTGATTTTCCCTCAATACTCTGAACCACTGGAGTAGAGACTTGGAAACTTTAACTGAAATAATACTAGTGGCTGCTGCAGCTATTGTACATCTGTATGTGCTAGATGCTGAGGTCAGTGCTGCTGGTGCTGCTGACAATAGGCCTAGACAGAGAAGGAGAAGAGTGTCCAGGCCCAGCGTAACCATCCAGGAGATACATGAGCAAGACAATGTAGAGCGCTACAGGGTGGACAGGGACAAGCTACAAGAACTCAGTGAGCTCTGCTGCCCTCAACTCAGAGCCAGAACTAACAGATAGGAACCCACCCCAGTGGAAACCAAGGTATGTGTAGCCCTTAGGATACTAGAAACAAGTACTTTTCAAAGACTAACTGGGGACATGATGAGGGTGTCACAGGCATCTGCATCCAGGATACCCCACCAATTTCTGGATGCTATGCTCCCACATGCCAGTAAGCACATATCTTTTCCCCTACCCCTGAGGTCAAGGCCAGCAATATACAACACTTCTACCATGTGGCACACTACCCTGCAGCACTGGTTGCTATAGATTGCACTCATGTACACATCAAGGCACCACCTGATGAGCAGGGTAGAATCTACATTAACCACAAGGGATACTACTCCATCAACTGCCAAGTCATGTGCAATACCCATGGGATTATCATGAAAGTGTGTGCTGGCAACCCTGGCAGTTATCATGACTTCCATATTTGCACACATCACAGCTGTACCAGATGTTTACTAGGGGGACATCCCACATGGCCATTTTCTCAGGGCTGCTGGCTATGCCCTGGACCCATGGATGATAGCAACTATCAGAAATACACACACATACACAGAAGAATCCCATAATGAGGCACAAGCACAAACTAGGAACATCACAGAGCATGTGTTTGGGCTTCTGAAGTCATTTGTCTTGATATATCTTGTGGAGTCCTGCAGTATACTCCAGCCATATGCACACAGATATTAACAATATGTGCTATGCTACACAATCTGATCCTACAGAAACAGCTGCAGCAGGATCAGCAAAGGGAAGGGATACACAGCCCCTCACCAGTGCCTACGCCACTACAGCCACAATCACAGGAGGACTCAGAGGAGGAACACCTTGTTGATGACCCTGTAGGCAGACATAGGCATGCTCAGTACACCCTGGCTTTGGCTAAAAGATAATGCATAGCACATTTACTGACAACCTAGGGACCTATGGACTGACACCTTACTCCTCCTCACATACATGCATTAAAATTGATGCCAGCTAACTCACACAGCCTGTGCCTATCCATGTATTGGCTGTTTGCATCAAACAGAGTCAGCCATGAACTACAATTGTGTCAACTGCTGCATTTGCAAGGTAACCTGCACAGTAGTCTACTGGATTATTATGATATGTTATTGTAGCGATGGACCAGGTACATTACACAAGTAATTATAGTGGGTTATTTGGACAGAAATGACATCCATATGGGACTACAGATACCCATTCCACTATCACATCTCCATTTGTAATCAGTAGGCCTTGTGCAACGAATATTCATGTAGTCCTACTGCAACAGATTACTGGTACATAATTCAAGGGAAATTTTAGAAAGTGAGGTTAAATGTTTGTCAGACTAGTGTGTATCTTAGCATAACAAAGGTTTTGTTCCCCCACCCTTCAAAACAGCAGTGTCCCCTTGTATCTGCTATAACAGCAACTCATCTATGCTATATGAGCATTTCATAAAGTTACTATTCCACACAGTCTCAGGACAGTAATATAGAATTTGATCTTATGTTTTATGTGTTAGGTAACAGAGGAATAGCAATGTACATATTTATGCAGGTGATTCATAGGATCATAGGAGGTTACTAGGCTAACAGCTCCAGGGCCCTTACAAACCTAGCAAAGTTCAACCCATGTTCCCAAGAGTGCCTGGTTCAAGTAGTCACTAAAATCAACACCTATTGCCCCCCAAGAAGGACACAGGTGGAATCCCCAGGGTGAATTTTCAGTTACCCAACCAATCGCCAAAATGCACTTAATTAGATCCAACGAGGGGCTTTGTTTAACATGAATAGGAAGCTTATTCCAAAGGTGGGGAAACCTCTGTGAGACAAATCTGTCTCTCTAGCAAGTTCTGTTGATGTCACATACCAGGTTAAAGTCCTTTCAGCAAGACACCCGTGTGCCATTTGACTTGCGAATGTGTAGCATTTCCATCAAAGCTGGGTCAGGGCTTGCTCTATATGCAAGGCACAGATTGCCTCTGAGCAGTCTGTATGACACAGAGTAAACTGACAATGATTTCAGTCTGTCAGCATAAGGCAGATCTTGAAGACCCTGAATTTTTTTCATAAGGAAGTGGTCTCCCACTTGCTGCAGGTGTTTGGAAAGGAACATACCAAAGGCAGCATTGTACTCTATTACTGGCCTTAAGATGGAGGAGTACAGGGGGTTATAACCTCTTTTTTTCTGGAGGCAATGCCCTTACTTATGAGATGAGCAATATAAAATGCCCTTCTTACCACTGTGGAGACATGGTGATTGAAGTTAAGTTTTCTATCAACCTGTGTGCCCAGATGTCTCACCACTGACTGTGTGCTTAGGGTATTGCTATTGATGTGGTAGTTTGCAGGAACATCTTCCTTGATGAAGGGGATGATAATGCATTTTTTTGCATTAAGTTTAAGACCATGACTTTGACACCAGTCTGCATAAGACCTTCTTGCAGGATGTTGACATCACTAGGGGTTTTAATAATCACTCCCAGTTTACAGTCATCAGTAAACTTTGTCAGCCACAGTGCTTTAGTTTTAGCCTGCACTTTGAAGAAGTAGATTCCGAACAGTAGAGGTCCCAGAACTGATCCCTGTGGAATGCCACTGGTTACAGGTCTGCTGGAGGAGGTGGAATCCTCTATTTTGACCATATGACTTCAATCGGTGAGCCAGTTGGCAAACCACCTGACACTATATGGGTTAATACCCAGCTGAGTGAGTTTATCAGTGATGCCTGAATGGGGGATTGTGTCAAAGGCCTTGGCTAAGTCTAGGTAGGCCATATGCACAGATTTTCCCTCATATAAAGCTTTGTTGACTGTCTCAAAGAAATCCACTAAGTTTAACAGGGATGATCTCCCCCTGACAAAGCCAAACTGGGTGAAGTTGAGCATTTGAAGATTTCCTATATCTTTGTTAGTGTGACACCCATGCACTAACCCAGTAATCAAGGAACCTCAATCCCCACCACTAGCACCAGTGAGAGGCATCCACATTGGGAGGGATAACAAAGACACACACAGTAAAGTACAATTTCCCTTAAGAGCACACAGAGATCACAGTCAGTCTGGGGCTGGTCTCTCCCTTCCTCTCCAGATCCCATATAAGACTCCCCACTGGCACAGCTATAGGGAACAGATCTCAGCCAAGTACTCAAGCCAAAACCTCCAGTGCCATCTCTGTCAAACCATTTCTTCATGTTCCTGCCCAAGTAGCTGACACACACACAGACAAACTTTGAGATTTGGTTTATATACAAATACACAGACATTCCTGGGGAAGGCTGGCAGAGGTTTTCCAGCTATTCCTCTCCTGCCAGGCTATAAGGTAGTAATCACTGCCACCAACTACTCTCATCAGCTACTAAAAAGGCCCTTACCAAAGAGTGTCCAATTTATACTGTGCAATATTATTATCCATATAGTAAGTGGACAAACAACAAGGCTTATTGGAGTGGCTTTGTACAGTATCACTACATACATGCAATGTACTCTAGAGCTTAAATTATCTCTACACAAAATCCCAACAGTTGAAACATTTAAAAATATTTAATAATAAATAAAAAAAAACACAAGACAAATCTTCTCAGTTCAACACAGTGATAGTCAAAAGTTCAGAAATCACAGGAAATTTCTTAAAATAATACTGTAGAATAGTCTGACATAAATATAGAAAACAGCTGGTCTAAATTTACCATTTTCTATCTATTTCTAAGAGAAATATTTGTTCTAAATAAATATCCTACTTACAAGCAAAGAAAAGTACTGGTGAGTTGATGTGTTCAGGTAAAGACAAAATCCAAAATGTTTATTCACTCTCTCTCTCTGAGAAAATCTTAAATTGATAACACAGTACTTCTGACTAATTTTAGATTACATCATTCTTCTCTGGTTCCCAGGCTAGCAGAAACTCAGACTTTAACATATCTTTGATCTTGCAGCTGCCAGGAACCCACAGCAATAAAAGACATTATACATGTAAAAATCTAGCAATTGACTCTGGTCTCAAAACAATAAAATGAATTCCTTAGTCCAGACATCATGTCTCCAAGTTTGAGGTCAAACAGTCATATAATGCTTGACTTATCAGCTTTCTTCCAGCAGAGTGCACTGTGGTTACATTTTTGAAGTTCAACATTTAACACAGTTTTCTTTACATTTGTGAAATAGCCAGTGGATTAAATTAATATTTACAAATGACATATAATTATCTACAAAATTCTATCTGGCTAGGCTGGCAGCCTTTCCTTTTTTCACCCCCCCCCCCGAGAAATCAAGCTAGTTTTTCAAGTGTCCCTTGAGAAATATTGCTTAAGAGGGTTAGGTCTATCTGGGTATACCTTACCCCATTCCCTGTCTTGAGAGCCCATCTGCATTGACATTGCTAATCTCACTGTAGTACTGCACTGACATATATGCTTGTAACCCTAGGCTTCCTCTTGGCAACATGGCATTTTGCTGGCTGGCTCGATGTAACCATGTTAGGGGATTGTGATCTGTAACTACTGGGAATTTTCTTCCATACTGATAAGGCTGAAGTTTCTGTAGTGCCCACACTATGGCTAGACATTTCTTTTCTACAGCTGCATAGCATTCCTCCCTAGGTTGGAACCTACAACTGAGATAAACCACTGGGTGCTCTTCTCCCTTTGAAGCAATCTGGCTAAGTACAGCCCCCACCCCATGGTGTGAAGCATCCACCTGCACAACAAAGTCTTTGCTGTAATCTGGACTGGCTAACACAGGGGGTCCTCCCAAAGCTTATTTAAGCTTCTGGAATACCTGCTGACATGCTGTGGTCCACACTACCTTATCTGGCCTTTTTTTCCTTGTGAGGTCTGTGAGGGGAGCAGCTATGGTATTATAACTGGGGATGAACTTTCTGTAGTACCCTGCTGTCCCTAAGAATGCCCTCACCTGCTTTTTGGTAACAGGTGCAGGCCATACCTGAATGGCTTCCACTTTGGCAGGTTCTGGCCTGATCTTACCACTCCCCATTCTATGTCACAGGTAGGAGACCTCTGTCATACCCACCTGACATTTGTTGGGCTTAATGGTCAACCCTGCCCTCTGTAGTCTGCCCAGCACCTCTGTGACATGTTGATGGTGCTCTTGCCAGGAATGGCTGTAGATAGCAATATCATCTAGGAACGCAAGGGCAAACCCTCCTGCTCCTGCTAAGATATGATCAGTCAGCCTCTGGAAAGTTACTGGGGATTTTTCATCCCAAAGGGCATTTTTGTCAACTCATACAAGGCAAAATGAGTTACAAAGGCTGACCTCTCTCTAGCAGTGGGAGTCAAGGGCACCTGCCAGTAACCCTTGGTAAGATCAATGGTGGTAAGATACTTATCCCCACCCAGTAGCTCTAGGGCCTCATCTGTCCTAGTCATGGGGTAAGCGTCTGACTCTGCGTGACTATTTAATTTCCTGTAGTCCACACAGAACCCCGTGCTGCCATACCTGTTTGGCATCAGCACCACTGGGGAGGCCCAGGGACTTTTGGACTCTTGAATTATCCCTAGTTCCAACATTTCCTGTGTCTCCTCCATCAGAGTCTGTTTTACTCTCTCAGGCAACCCAAAAGGAGCCTGCCTAATAGGCCTTTTGGTTCTGTATCCACCTGGTGCTGCATCAGGTGGGTGCACCCTGGTTTCTCAGTGAACATGTCCTCAAAGTCCTGTAACACTGCTCGGATTTCTCAAACTTGGGTAGGAGATAACTACTGGGACATTGCTACCCCTTCCACTGAGGTGTCAGTTTGAGGCTCACTGAGGAGATCAGTCACCAGATCTCCCTCAGACTCCTCTTGAAATCCACTGCAAATACTCAGCACAAAGGCCTCCATATCATGGTAAGGTTTCATCATGTTAACATGGTACAATTTGTGCCCCTGCCTCCTCCCTAGCAGTTCTACCATGTAATTAACATAATTTACCTTTCTTACCACCTTGTAGGGTCCCTCACAAGCTGCTTGCAGTTGCTGTGTCTGACAGGAATGAAAACCATTACCTGCTGCCCTACAGCATACTCTCTAGCTCGAGAATTCCTGTCATACCAGACCTTTTTCTGCTGTTGGGTTTCTGCCAGATTCTCCTGGGCCAAGCCCATGAGTTCCCTGAACCTTGTTCTGAGGTTTAGGACATATGCCACAATAGACTCATTGTGAGATTCACATTCACCTTTCCACTCATCTCGAATTAAATCTAGAGGTCCCCTCACCCTATGCCCATACAGCAACTCAAAGGGTGAAAAACCTGTGGATTCCAGAGGAACCTGTCTATAAGCAAGCAACAGATGGGGCAAATATTTGTCCCACTACCTCTTGAACTGGTCTGCAAATGCCTGTAGCATGGACTTGATTGTAGAGTTTAACCTCTCAACAAGATCATTAGTCTGGGAATGGTAGGGGGTGGTCTTCAGATGCTTCCCCCCACAGTACTTCCACAGACAAGCCAGCAGGTCTGACATGAAATTGGCATCTCTGTCAGTCAGTATTTCTTTTGGGAAACCTACCCTGCTGAAAATCTCTAACAAAGCATTTGCCACCTTTTCTGCCTCAGTGGAGGACAAAGCCACTGCCTCAGGGTATCTTGTAACATAGTCTACTACCATTAGGATATACTTTTTCCCTGTGGAACTTGCGGTACTCAGAGGCCCAAAAGTATCCATAGCTACTCTCTAAAATGTCTTCTCATTCACAGGCAAAGGCATCAAATGAGCTCTCACCTTCTCTCCTGCCTTGCCTACCTTTTGGCACTGCTGACAGGTATGGCAGTACCCTGTTACATCTCTGGAAATTCCAGGCCAATAGAAGTTCTGCATAATACATCTCTTTGTATGTTTTATGCCCATATGACCGGCAAATGGAATGTCATGGGGTATGGCTAGAAATGCCAGATGGTAGGCTCTAGGCACTACTAAATGCTGTATTTTCTCACCATCTAGCCCTCCCTCAGGGATCCACTCTCTATACAATAGCAATTTGTCCCAGTATATATATTCCCCTTCCCTTGAGAATCCAAGATTGCCTCACTGGCAGCTACACACACTCAGGCTTACAATGTAGGGTCCACTGGGGCTGAGCCTGTCTCAACTCTTCACTTTGCCAACCCTTCCACAGCTCCCTTCACAGGAGGTCTGGCATCTTCTGACAGTGCTGCCTCACTGTCCAGCCTATGGGTGCCTTCTCACTCACCTCTGCAGCTTTTGACCTCACTTTCACCCAAGGGACCATCAGTACCCACAAGCTTGGCTGTGGCTCACCTTCAGTCTCACTTTGCTACAGGATAGCTCCTCTCCTGAGTAACCACCTCACCAGCTGTGGCTTACCCAAGTGGGCCGTCTGACTGGAGTCCTGCCAAGAGCTACTGGATCCCACATAGCTTGTCTCCAAGCTGCTTCACGTGTAACTGCATTAACACATGGTACTGCTTCATCAAAATCCTTCCTTCCTATCAGGACATCTGCACGATGGTAGTTTGCTACCCATGTTGTCTCAAGACAACTTAATATTGGCATGTTGTCCTTTCCACTTACTGGCTCCCTCACATTTTGTTCCCCACCTTGCCTCCATGGACATCTATATGCCACATAGCCCCACTAGTTACATTCAAAACATTTAACCCTAGGTCCTGGACATGTGCCTGAACTACTGGATTCCCCTGCTACTGGCAGATTCTGTTGAGGCAGTCTGGGATGACCACTATGGGTTTATTTAGACCCATGAGCAGTACTGGGGATCTCTTTCCTGTCCAGTGATACCCTGCTTGCTAGTATGAATACTCACTGCCTTCCCCATACAACCCTCATCTGGTATGGGTGTCTATCAGATAACCAGATCCTCATGTCCTCAGGTAAAATTTGGCTTGTTCCCTCACCAAAATATACCCAGCCCTTTAATCCTTGGTGATCTGACATCCACTCACCCACCTATGAAAATAAGTGTAGTTCAACCGCTTATATGTTCACACACACACTTTCATCTACCTTGAGTCTATACTCACAAAACATTTCCTATAGGTTTCAGGTGATAGCTTAAAAAAATTCTAAAAAACAATTCTTAACAACAGTTTAATCAAAAAAATTCGCATTCTAGTTAATTTGAACAGCAGTTACAGCTTTACCATGGGGTAGGCGATCAGGAACGCACGAATTTTGAATAACATCCTTACCATTTTGCTTTCAACATATAGATAAACTATCAAGAAAATATCACTTTCATATTAAACTGCGGAAGAAATGTACTGACCTTTTGTGCTTCTAATTAACTCCGGTTGCTACCTTCCTACATTACCTCCATGACTCTGGTGAAGAGTCACCCATCTTTCTTTCATCTCCTTTCTCAACTTCCAGGTATAGCAGTTTCTAATTCTCCTCTCTTACCTGTGAGCATCTCAGTCTCTCTGCTGCTTCTGTTTCCAAATGCTTGTACTCCCAACTCAAAATTCTCTCTTTAGCTCCAGATGGAATTTTAAGTCCTCTGAAAGGCTGACTGTCCATTCTCTGAGTGCTGTACATCCATGGCCAGTCTGATAAGCTGCACCACAGTTGCTGTTTTCACGATGCAGCTGTGGCCAAAGCTGCAATCATGTCTGCCTTAGTCAGGGTTTCTGCACTGGTCTCTGGCCTGGCACATCTCAGGCAACTGGCTCCTTGTCAGCTTGCCTCCTCTGACATGCTGCTCTGACTAACTAAACTAAAATAAATAAGCTGTTGTGATCCTGAACTCTGGGCTCTTCACTGCATGGCTGATTTGTGCAAAACACCTTCGAGATCACTGTTACTGAAAGCTACAAAATTCACTAAACCACAACCACTACAAGCCAGTGCAAACCTATATCCCACCGCACCAACCCAATTAGCCCTTAGCGACTGCGGCAGTAAGTCGGGGAGCACCAATCGCCGCACGGCGAAACTTCATGACAACGGCGGACAACACGACAGAACCGCCAGAACGATCGGTCTGAGGCTAATTTCTCCCTTTCTCTCCAGATTCCCAGTAAGTCTCCCCACTGCCACAGCTATAGGGTACAGATCTCAGTTGAGTAGTCAAGCCAAAACCTTCAGTGCCATCTCTGTCCAACCAGTGGTTCATGTCCCTGCCCAAATAGCTGACACACAAACACCTTGAGATATAGTTTATATACAAACACTAGAAAACACTCAGGGAATGCTGGC